>NC_043017.1:28694156-28714156 GCF_006345805.1 Octopus sinensis
GTAAAAGGATATCCTAAAAGGAATTGTTTTTATTTCATAAATGCTGAAAATCGATCGTGGTAACATGGATGTCAATTGATGAAATATATTCTTTCATCATATACCTCCTCTCTATGCTTATAATTTATAATCTCTTCATAAATTATCATTACCAACTGGAATCATTGGACTACAGGAGATTATAATGAGCACCACGGATTAGTTATATCCATATATGGTGCATTATATATATATATATATATATATATTATATATATATATATATATATATATATATATGTAAATATTTTATATATATTTATATTAAATTAGAGATAAAAAACACTATTATAAAACCAAATCAAACAGTGAAAAACATAAACCAATACATAGAAATAAAATTAATTAATATAATATACAAAATATATAAAATTCAAAATTTAAATTATTTAAATTTAAAGTTAAAATTTAAAAAAATTATCTAAATTATTGATTTATACCTATACATTATATTATATATATATATATATATATATATATATATATATTATATATATATATATATATATATATATATATATTTATTATTTTTATTTTATTATTATATTATTATTATAATATTATATTTTTTCATATAAATATAACTATCAAAAAAACTATATATATATATATATATACTTGCGCACTCAAAGGAATGTACCTGAAATCAGGGATCCACTACATAACACAGTGACGTCGGTGGAATCAGTATAGAAGGATATCCGTAAAAAGACGTGCATTTAAAACAGGAGCTGTGATTTCCCATGCTGTGTGACCGCTTCAATGCATGTTGTTATTAAGCAAAAATACCAAATTCTCGCTCGTCAAGCGGCCACGCTTTGACCCAGTCGACGCTCGCGAAAAGTGCATTTATATATATATATACATATATATATAACATGTTTGTGGTGTAACCTTTGGAATGCTTTGACTGTTACAAATGATAGATTAACTCTATTATGTAGCGAATAACACAAATGATAGCATTAGTCATATGACAATTTAATAATCAGCATTACACAGCTTTTGTATTTGATCCTACTGTTACTATGTTATAATTGCCGCTGTGCAATAATCATATTTCACGTAGAATTAAAAGAACAAATACGCAATAAAGTGAATTTAGTGATATTAGTAAATGGTAGGTGGCGAGATGGCAGAAGCGTTAGCACGCCAGGCGAAATGCTTATCGCTATTTCGTCTGTGTTTACGTTCTAAGTTAAAATTCCGCGGAGGTCAATTTTGCTTTTCATCGTTTTGGAGTCTATAAATTAATAACCAGTTACATGCTGCGGTCGATCTAATCTAATCGACTACTCCTTCCCCCAAATTTAGGGCCTTGTGCATAGAGTCCAAAAGGATAGGGGTTAAGTCGATTAAATCGACTCCTGTTTCTAAATGGTACTTATTTTATCGACTACGAAATGATGAAAGGCAAAGTTGAGCTCATAGGAATTTGAACACAGAGCGTAAAAACGGATGCCATGCCGGTAAATACTTTGCCCAGCGTGCTAACGATTCGACCAGCTCGCCGTTTTATGCATGTAGTAATATTGACGGGAATTATGGTTGAGCTATCCAATATTATATTATAGATTCTTTTGTATTTAATTCGCAATATCATTTACAATGCAAATTATCTAAAATTTGATAGTTAAAAGTAATTCAAATTCTGACATGAAATTATTCTTATGCCCTGCATGTGGCTGATAATAACATTAATATCGCATTCTACCGGAAGTACTACAATTAAATTCCCTTCTATAAATCATATGCAAGCCATGAATTAGCCAATATTTGAGAGGCAATGGTATTGTGTATTCCGCGTCTATCAACTCATAATGTTACGTAAATCGTATCGATCCAGAAGGGGCTACGTGTACACCACCAAAACACGTATTAAATTAATCCATTTCATCCAAGAGCTCTCCATACTCAACTGAAAGAAAAACAGCCATTAAATAATCGATGAACTGGGCGTGATGGAGACGTTCGAAAAACTGGGAAAAATGTTCCCAGCTGCGATTGCAATATTATGCTACTCAGTGAAAATTACAATAATAATTTACGATTTGAAAAAACGTGGAACAAAGAATGTACGTCAAAAATCGCTTTCCCCTTAAAATCAATTATAACTGAAGGGTCTTACTGAAAAAAACACGTTTTCTGTAAAAATAATAATAAAAAAGACGTTAGGATTTTTAACAAGAGCTCTCTCTATAACTCGCATAACCCTAGTAAAAAAATCTGGCTGATCGTTCCATATGGAAAACAAGTTCAAAGTAACCTTCCCTAACTATTTCGTCAAGCTATCCAAAGTTACTTCCCCCAAAATTTCAGGTACCACTTCATTTTCAACACCTTCCGTATCAGAATTGGCTTTTCCAACACCGATAACCTACTATAGATTGTATCCTTGCATAACGACTATATTATTAAAGGTGAGAAGGTTTCACTTAGTGACTGTTATAGCATTAATAATAACCATAACCTTTCCGTAAATAATACTATCAATAGTAATAGTCCTTGTAATTTTAGTCCAAATATAATTTGTGTTCTCAACGGAAATTGCATAATTACGAACACTGTTTACCAATATAAAATTACTGCAGGAACTAAAGAATTCTTTTGTTGAACTTGGTTCTATGGAATTGAAACTGCGTATCACAATCAGCATTCTATATTAAAATACATTCATAAACATAATCCTACAGGTTTTAGTAAACTAATTTGGTGTCTCAAATAATTTAATATACACATTTCTCTAACTTGGAAAATTTAATCAAGATCATTTCCCTATGGAATAGGGATATAATTCTGCCTTCTTTGTACGGTCGAACAACTATTTGTCCTCTTTTTCAAATATACACCGGTCAACACCTATATAGAACGTGCTTACAGGTGTTTACAAATGTTTATATATATATATGTTTATATCAGTGTTTCACTGCCCACCATCCTTTTTACAACCGATGTTGGTGTATTTACGTCCTTGTAAAACACTGAACAAAGTTTATATCAAAAAAATTCCACTGACACCTTTGACGACACACGCATCATAATGAATGATGCTTTAACTCGCATCATAATGAATGAGTTGTTCCCTCACGCGTTCTACTGCAGCAAACCAGTAAATAAATAATACACACACAGTATGTGAGGTCGTTCATATATATAAATATATGTGTGTGTCTGTGTGTGTGCGGTCGATCACACATATGTGTATACATACATACATACACACACACACACACATAATATATATATATAATATATATATATATATATATATATTACATATATTAGTCCAAATATAATTTGTGTTCTCAACGGTCGATTGGATTCAAGGCGGCGAGCTGGCAGAAACGTTAGCACGCCGGGCGAAATGCGTGGCCGTATTTCGTCTGCGCCATACGTTCTGAGTTAAATTCGCCGATGTCGACTTTGCTTTCATCCTTTCGCGGTCGATGTAATCGACTTAATCCCATTGTTTGTCCTCTCTGTGTTTAGCCTTGTGGTAAGTAAAGAACTATATATTATTTATTATATATATATATATATATATAGATACCACTCGAGTACTGAAGGTGCAGTGTTTGCTTTGATATAAGCTGAAAATCGTCAGTTACACCAGCTTGTGTAGATATTGCAGTTCAATAAAAGTATTCACGCACACACATACACACACAAACACACACAGTTACACTCACATAGAAACACCAATACATATATAATATATATAAAATATATATATATATAATATATAATATATATAATATTATATAATATATATATATATTATTATATATATATATGACATGTATAGGCGCAGGAGTGGCTGTGTGGTAAGTAGCTTGCCTACCAACCACATGGTTCGGCTCAGTCCCACTGCGTGGCACCTTGGGCAAGTGTCATCTGCTATAGCCCCGGGCCGAACCAATGCCTTGTGAGTGGATTGGTAGACGGAACTGAAAGAAGCCCGTCGTATATATGTATATATATATTATATATATATATATATATATTATGTGTGTGTGTGTGTGTGTGTGTGATGTGTTTGTGTGTCTGTGTTGTGTCCCCCTAGCATTGCTTGACCCGATGCTGGTGTGTTTACGTCCCCGTCACTTAGCGGTTCGGCAAAAGAGACCGATAGAATAAGTACAGGGCTTACAAAATAATAAGTTCTGTGGTCGATTTGCTCGACAAAAGGCGGTGCTCCAGCATGGCCGCAGTCTAATGACTGAAACAAGTTAAAGAGTTAAAGAGTATATATATATACGTATGTATATACATACAAACGTATATGCTTACATACATACATACATATGGGGCATGCACAGGCACTTAAAATAAATTATATCATTCTTGTGCTTGTTTCAGATTTCTGCTATTAACCCTAGCTATAATTCGAAACTGTGTCACTCAGTTTCCTACACTCACATTTCGTTATTTTTAATTCCTCGAACTACATCACATCACTGCGTTTTGCATTTGTTCATGTGTAATCGTAGATATAAAAACTGCGCACATCTTTTTACATAAATATAAGGCTGTTAGCGTAACCAGAATTCCGAATTCATTTAAATTTTTGGCATGGTGTATCCTAATGCCAGTAATAAACGTGCAGTTTTCTGATGTCTTTGCAGCCGTACAACATTTTAAATGCACTCCTAAAGGATTTAGCGATTAGCATTTCAATGGAAACATTCAAAGAGGTCGATTGGATTGGAACCAATTGCATTAAATGCTTCTAATGGACAGAGCTTTAAAGCAAAAATAGCTGGCAAGAATTTCAGCAAACTGTATACATACACACATCACATACATAACATGCATATATATATATGTGTAATATATATATATATATATATATATATATATATATATATATATATATATATATATATATATATATACACATATACATATATATACAGCAATTATATATATTATATATACATACATCATATATATATATCTATATATAATATATATTATATATATAATATATATATATATATATATACAAATGTACAGACGCAAACGCCACTCACAGACAAGCACATAAATATGCACACATGTTACACGTGCGTGTGTGTGTGTATAATGAATTCACATATTATTAAATCCACTAGTGTAAATGTCTCTCAGCAAAGTTTACGTTCACGAATTTCACTAATAAGAATAACATTATGCATTCGTAAAATAAACTACGTTACTGGAATTAGAGTTCGATGTCAACATGGGAATACTTTCGCCTTTTCTTATAGTTTTCACTCCCGAGAACGTACAATGGCGCAGCGTATAAGATTAAGAAGAGAGCATGATTTTGGAAATGTTTTATCCAACAAATACTAAATCTATTAAAAATATACACGACATTTTTCTTCTAGGCACATCAATATCCAGATCTAAACGAAGTGTGTATATTAGGTAACTGAAGATATACTAAAATGAATATGTACGATGGTTTCGTTGCAATACGCGTTAGGCAAATATCTAAAGCTATATACGCACACGTATAAATGTAGCAGTGTCTATGTGGTTTCTAAAGCATCTAGAAATAGTAGCGAAATGTTCCTTCAATTTTACACGGATTAGAAGAAAAAGAGTGAGATGTTTTCAAATTGTGTAAAATTCTATAAATGATCATTTACCTCACGGCAAGAGGTGCAAATAAGGATAGCTATGTCAAACTTCATTCTTCACCAAGTGCCACATGTTAGAGGAGGCTCTTAGTAATAACAGTGTAGCACAAACGGCGGTGCATCAGCATGGCCGCAGCTCTGAGCAGAAACTAAAATATATATATATATATATATTATATATATATATATATATATATAGATATATATATATATACAATATATATATATATATTATATATATATATTTATATATATATATATATATCGAAACACGCTAGAGTTGAACTAGACAGCTGATGAAGGGGATTTTCCTTGTGTAGTTTGTGTTGTACTCTGTTTTTCTGTTGTAAAAAACTGGTTTGCTCCATGCTGTTTTTCCGTTTTCGTTTCTCGTTGAGTTCTGCGTCTAGTTATGGTGTCCTGTACTCACGTATATATATTTATATATGCATGTATATGTACATGTAGATGTAGGTACGTACATATATGCTTGTATGTATGCATATATTTTATTTATTACACTATATATATAGATATACAGTGATGCATTGGTTGTGATTGGAGTACGTTTCGTCATATGCCGCTTGCCGACATATATATATTATCATATAAAATGTTGATCTGGCAGAATCGTTAGCGCACTGGCAAAATGATTTGCTGCATTTCATCACATTTTATATTCTTAGTTCAATATCCGTCGTGGTCGAGTTTACCTAGCATTTCATTCTTTAAAGGGACAATTAAATAAGTACCAGCTGAGCTCTGACTTGATGTTAGCGACTTACATCTTCCCCGAAATTCTTAGCCCTATCTCTCTTTCCATCTATCTATCTGTCTGTCGTCTATCATCTATTTACTATCTATCTATCTATCTATCTATCTATCTATCTATCTATCTATCTATCTATCTATCTTCTAACTATCTATCTATCTGGTTATCTATCCATCTATCTTCTATCTACTATCTATCTATCTATCTATCTATCTATCTATCTATCTATCTAACTACCTGTCTATCTGTCTACTTATCCTATCTATCTATCTATCTATCTATCTATCTATATCTATATATATATTATATATATCATATCGATATATATAATATATATATATATATATGCATGTATACTGCGTGTGTAGCACGCATATATGTCAATATAGCTATGTATACATAAGTTTTGACGTGAGTTTTTTAAAGCCAGTGTTCATATTTGGACCACCTGTTAAACCACATTAAGAACTTATAAGTATATCAGAAATTATTCGGAAAAGAATTATCATAATATGACAGTTTAGGAATCAAAACACAAAAGAGGGAGAGAGAACGAGAGCATTTTGATTTATCGGAATCAATAGGGCTTAGGGATGACACTACCTTGCGTTATTTATTGGCAAGTTTTCATGCAGAAAAGCAACCTTTGCATTTAATCCTTCTGCAGTGTTGGAACATATGCCATGCCAATACGAGAATTGATATCCATATAAAATCTTTAAAAGCCTCGACAATTTCTAATGTTTTGGGGGTTAGTTTACTTGGAAGTACATACCTTTCAGGGTTGTTGCTTCTATGGTCGTATCTGTTTCTGTTTGACAAAAGAAATGTGAAAAATCTTTGCTTATTGATTGGTAAATAATATCAGATAATCTTTCAGCAGATGAGCGAAAAGATTAGCCGCATATGTGCTCGTAGGCATTGTACAAATAGCGGCTGAATCTTACTTGAATCATGCATTCCCTGCCTTAAATTCAGAAAGGACATATAGAATTATGTATTGTACATCACCTCTTAAAACTAGACGCTAATATTAAAGCATTGTAAAGCAGTACAGAGGCAGAATTGTTAGCACATTGGCCAAAATTATTAGCGGTATTACGTTGCGAGTTTAAATTATGACGAGGCTTAATTTACCTTTCACTATTTCGGAATCGATAAAATAAGAACCGTTTAAGCACTGGCGTCGATTCAATTGACTTATTCCTGACTCCGAAACTACTGGCATTGTGTCAGAATTTTAAATCACTATCTAAGCATTGTCTAAGGCGGTGAGCTGGCCGAATCGTAAGCAGGTCGAATAAAATGCTTAGCACCATTTGCTTCGTCTTTGCATTCTGAGCTAAAAATCTGTTGAGGCCGTCTTTGCCCTTCATCATTTAGAGAATGATAAAATAACTACTGTTTGAACAGCGTTGTGGATCTAATCGACTTACCCCTAACACCGTAATTGCTGGCCTTCTTTCACAATTGGAAACGGATATTTAAGCATTGTCTAATTTTAATTATATTACTTATGAGGAAATGGTAACAATCCCAGACTACTGGGACCGTTATCCTCATAGACCATGCATCTAAGCCATCCCAAGAGGATGGCATTTTACGGACTGAAATCCCTTTCCGCATAGTCCGTACTGATGAAATCTGGCTAGTATCTAAACAGCAATGCCAACGTTATTAACCCTGTCTATGGTACTAAATTATTTATATATATTTAAAACAGCTTTTTTTTTCCAAATCTTATCAATTCGAAAATAGATTCAGTGACCGTGGCCATTGCTGTTTCATAGCAGAAACAGGTGATGGGAATGAGGAATGCACAAATAACAGAGAATCGTATTTGTGGCCTTAATCAGATGTGATGGTCTGCATGTGCAACAGTAGGAAATGATTTGGGTTAAACATTAAAATTCATATCTCTAAACTGCATATTGTATATATGCTCTCTTTCTTGTTGGCTGTCTGGTTGGCTCAAAATGTAGAATTGCTCCATTAAGCTGACATCGAATCTATTCGCTTAGGATGTAATCCAATTGCCACCCATTTCGTTAATATCATGGAAGGTGTCTCTGACCTTCTTTCTATGGGTGAATTTTAATCTATTTAAGTTTCAGCAAATCTTGTTAACTCCACCGCGTTACTAGAGTCTGAGCGAAACTTGAGAGTATTTGTTTATACAGACTTCGTTAAAAATGAGAGGAAGTTGAAATGGATAATACAAACGCAGAAGCCATATGTCTCGGGGAAAAGCAAATCCAGGAAGCTCTACATCTGGTAATGGCTGAAAACTTGTGTATTCAGATCTACTCAATCACACTTGGCAAACAGTTACTACCAATTGTTTGTCTATAACTTCTTTTAACTCTTTTTAGCTTTGCTTAATTTACTAATTTAAGGTATTTCGCCCCCCCCTCTTTACCTTCCGAACCTCTCGTACTAACGGCGTTACACCGTTGACTTACTATACTATACTATACCCTACTACATTATTTACATTATTTACATTTGACGTGTATTTCTCCTCATCTTCATTATTGTTAACACAACGTTTCGGCTGAAATACCCTCCAGCCTTCATCAGGTGTCTTGAAAAAAATTCAAACCTGGGTTCCCATCCCTAAGGTATTTTTCGATATTATCATCAACATCATCATCATCATTATTATTATTATTATGCAGGTCTCTGTCTGGAACGATCTCGGAATCTTGGGGTTGGTAGCCCGCGCTCTTAACCACTACGCCATATGTCCACGAGCATATGGCGTAGCGGTTAAGATGAGGAAAAAAATCCGTCAAATGTCAATAATGTAAATAATGTGCATAATTCCTCATCTCTTAAACATAGAGCTGCATAATCCTGTTGTCTAAGATAC
This sequence comes from Octopus sinensis, assembly GCF_006345805.1. Lineage (NCBI taxonomy): Eukaryota > Metazoa > Mollusca > Cephalopoda > Octopoda > Octopodidae > Octopus > Octopus sinensis. Next base: position 28,703,467 of record NC_043017.1, read on the forward strand.
ACCAGGATAATATAATTACTACTGGAAATAAATGATTCTCCCTATCACTGAAAGAAGGGAAAGAAAAGCTAGGCAATAAGTTTGAAATAGAATTAGACCCAGATAAACATACCACTAGATATGTATCATTCGAAAATAGAGGTTAAACAAAAATTTCAGATTCTAGAGGCATTTCCACTTGAGGAAATACTTCGAAAATAAATGCGTACCATCCACTCTATTTTCGTCCCAAGTGGGGCAAATTAGAGAATGTCCCAGTTTCATATATGTAGGGAAGGCCGCATTGCAATGGTTCATATGCTCAGAGGCGTTAATATACAACTGTTATGTAAGTTAGGCAACTGCAGTGAAAGAAACAAGAAGATATATTTTTTTTTTATTTCGCGAATTAAAAATAGGAATTTAAGTCTTGCATAGTCGCCGTCATAGTGTCTAGCCACGAGCACATCGAGCAGGTCGGCGAGACACTGAAAAACTACGAAGCGGTGACAGGAGCGAAAATCAACAGGGAAAAGTCATTGGGCTTGCGACTGGAAGCACTCCGTCGGTTACGACGACGAGGGTTCCGGTTGATCCGAATCAACGGAACAGCCTGGGCAACTTCCAGAGATCCCTGGCCTGGCAGTGCTACCTAGAAGCGCTACTCGTTCGGGATAAGCTCTACAGACACGGCTAGAGAAACACGGGGCCGACCTGCCCGAGATGCGGTGAGAGCGACGAAACCGTTCTGCACGCACTCGTGCAGTGTCCAACAATTTCCTACCTCTGGGCTTATGTCGAACAACTGCTGTCATGGATGAATGTGGCAAGGATGGCACGTATGAATGACGAAGCCACCTTGAGCATAATCCTATGAATCCAGAAATTGAAAACAGAGAGTTACCCACTTGCAAACAAATGTGATAACATATAAAAATATTGACCGAGGTTACCGTGGTCTTTTTCGTAGGCTTTTCTTCCCACGGATAAACCTTATCTGCTTCTCCCTTTACACCGTACATCATGACACTGTGATACACGATCCCTATTGATCGTTTGTTTTCCTCTTCCCCTTTTTTCCGCCTTTTTCTTCTTTTTTTTCTTTTTTCTTTTCTGTTCTTTCTTTTCCTTTTGTTTCTTTTTTTCCTTTTTCCCTTTTACGATCCCTTTTGATCGAAAACGTACACCACTTTTTTTCATCCCCCAAAAGAAAGGCTTTACCTTGTAATTTGTCCCATCTGTGTGCAGCCCTGTGTGGCCAATAAAGAAAATTATCTATGTATGTATGTATGTATGTATGTATGTATATATGTATGTATGTGTAATGTATGTATGTATGTATGTATGTATCTATCTATCTATCTATCTATCTATCTGTAAGTATAACACATAAGCACTTCGTGACGTTTCTGTATGTGTATGTGCGCGTGGGAGTGCGTGTACAGGTGTATGTATGTGTGTGGGAGGACGTCTGGTGTATACCTTCCGTACCCGGGCGTGCCTTTCTGTGCACATCTTTAATATATTTCAAAATTTTAGATTCTCATTTCAGAATTACTCCGTTCATAATCATGTGTGCTATGAATATTAAGAACAACGTTAATGCCACCTTTGATAAGCAGGTATCCCCAAGAACATGTTTGAGGAACAGATATATAAACTGCATTGTCACTGAGCTTTAGCACGAATCAGAGATGGCGGTATATACGTAGTCTTGCTGATACGCTGAAATTACATACGCCTACAGAGTCAGCGCGCATGCTCAGAAAACCTCAGGCAAAAATATCATGCAAACAGTCTTATAGCGTAGGTTTACTTATTCATTAAATCTTGATATCGAAAGAATAATTATGTGATATTGTATAAATGTGAGTCAGCGAAGGAAGTAATTTCTAAGACAATTACTCGAGACAAAATTTTCCATATGCCTGTTTTCAAAGATATGTATATGCAATTATACACCCCCACACAAATATATATATATATATATATATATATATATAATATATACTAAGTAATTAAGGGTTTAGCAACGATTTGCCTCACCACACACCGAATTTAGAAATAGCAGTCAAAGAGTTATAGCTATTCTTTCTACTAAATGCTTAGTATTACTTAAACTTTCCTCGAATGAGGCTTTTACATGCCGAAATCTACTTGGTGAAATTAATGATTATATATATATATATATATATATAGGCGCAGGAGTGGCTGTGTGGTAAGTAGCTTGCTAACCAACACATGGTTCCGGGTTCAGTCCCACTGCGTGGCATCTTGGGCAAGTGTCTTCTGCTATAGCCCCGGGCCGACCAATGCCTTGTGAGTGGATTTGGTAGACGGAAACTGAAAGAAGCCTGTCGTATATATGTACATATATATATGTGTATGTGTGTGTGTTTGTCCCCCTAGCATTGCTTGACAACCGATGCTTGTGTGTTTACGTCCCCGTAAACGAGACCGATAGAATAAGTACTGGGCTTACAAAGAATAAGTCCTGGGGTCGATTTGATCGACTAAAGGCGGTGCTCCAGCATGGCCACAGTCAAATGACTGAAACAAGTAAAAGAGTAAAAGAGTAAAGAGTATATATATATATATATATATATATATATAAATGGAGTTAAACGCAGATGTTATTCATATTCTTTTACTTCCGACACATGTCTCAACGATATCATTGGTATTATTCCAAAGCAAAAAATGGTGTAAAACAATGTAATTTAGGGCTAGGAATAAACGTAACAGTTCAGGGCTTAGTAAATTAATTTGGTATCTAAAAGACTATAATAAACGATTTAATTTAGATTAGTTGATTCTCTCGATTTCGTTCCCTTATGATAAAGGCAAGGGATTTTGTCTTCTCTATAATCGAAACTATTTTTAATTCTTTTTTCTCAAAAAACCCTGGTAAACACGGTTACAGTGCGTGCTTATCAATGTAATCATTGGAAGAAACACAACTTTAGTACATATAAGTGATATCTACCTTTATATACAGTTTAAAAATTGATTTTCTTCTTGCATTTCCCTTCCACTAGATATATATCTCTTTCCAAGATTTTAAGGGTTTTATTTAATTCACATATCCTTCTATATTCCTCATTTATTTGGTTTCTGATTTTTTCTTTCCTTTACCATTCCTCTTTCTATAGACTAACTTTGACGTTATATCGTGTAACGTTTAAAAAAAAATATTTAATAGCTTTCCGTTCATCGTATACATATCCATCATATGTATGTATATATATCAGATTGGAATGCAGTTCCTTCATGAACCCTAGATTCATGAAGCCAGTTTTCTGGATTGTGTGTTATGTGATGTATATAATATCATATATATATATTATATATATATATATATATATATATATATATATATATACTAGCAGTATAGCCCGACGTTGCTCGGGTTGTAAGGGAAATAACTATATAAGCATTTTTAGAGAGTTATAGCCAAAAAATAGCAATAAAAGGCATTAAAAATGGAAAAAAAAATTATGGAAATTTTATTTTTAAATCGTTGACTCATCGCAGACATTTTTAGAGAGATTCTTCCCTTATATAATAGCGAAAAAAATGCATTAAAATGGAAAAGAACGATGGTAATTTTTTTTTAAATCGTACACTCATGGTAGACGCGCGCTAATACACAGAAGGGCTCGATATGAGATACCCGGGTTCGACTATAAGATACCCGGTTTTAGTTAAACTGCACCGCAAAATAGGAATCAAAATCGTAGGAGACAGACACACAACTTCACTTATATATATAAAGATATATATAGGCGCAGGAGTGGCTGTATGGTAAGTAGCTTACTAACCAACAACATGGTTCCGGGTTCAGTCCCACTGCGTGGCATCTTGGGTAAGTGTCTTCTGCTATAGCCCCGGGCCGACCAATGCGTTGTGAGTGGATTTGGTAGACGGAAACTGAAAGAAGCCCGTCGTATATATGTATATATATGTATATATAATATGTGTATGTGTCTATGTGTCTGTGTTTGTCCCCCTAGCATTGGTTCACAACCGATGCTGATGTGTTTACATCCCCGTTACTTACCGGTTCGGCAAAAGAGACCGATAGAATAAGTACTGGGCTTACAAAGAATACGTCCCGGGGTCGATTTGTTCGACTAAAGGCGGTGCTCCAGCATGGCCGCAGTCAAATGACTGAAATAAGTAAAAGAGTAAAAGAGTATATATATATGCGCCTTTCAAAATGTGACCTCGTGTGTACCGTTGGCGATTTTTTCCTCTGTCTTCCCTTCTCTGGATCTTTCCTTCTCCTATGTTTCCGACGAAGAGCTCCGCTCGAAACGTTAAACCCTCCATCTTCCCTTCTTTCCTGAGCGTCCAATAACACTATATTTGTTCCACGTCCTCGCGTTGTTGTGTTTTTTTGTGTTTTCTTGTTTGGATTGACTATATATATGCACCGTTACTGAATGTGGTCAAATTCTTATTCAATTTAGCTACCTTATTAAGGTGTTTTGCTCCAAAACAAAACGCATAGATCGATCCTGGAATCGAAAGACGGGCTTATGGTTATGAATGCAGGAGTCTAACCACGAAGCGATGCACCTACACGCATGCAGACACGCCCACACGTACACATATACACATATGCGCACATACACACGTTGACACACACACACACACATACTGATACACATAAATATATTTATGCATACATGTCAGTGTGGCTTAGTGTGCGTGTGAGACTGTGCGCGTCTGTGTGTGTATGTGTGTGTGTTTTTGTGTTGGTGTGTTTTGGAGTGTGTAGATATGTGTGTGTATGCGTGCGTGTACGTGTGCGTTGGTATGTGTGCCTGCGTGTCTTTGTGTATCTATATGTAAATATGCGTTTTGTTTAACTTCATTGAAAATTCAGGCAGTGGAGATTGGAGATATGCGAAATCACTCGCCTTAAACATAGTCGTTTCTTTAATATATTGTACTAATTCACATTTATATAATTTACATGCACTATATAGACATATATACATACATGCATATGTATGCACACACACACAGACATACACACACACACATATATATATGTATATATATATATATATATATATATATATATATACATATATATATATATATATATATATAATATATATATTATAATTTATATTTTATATATATATTTGTATTTGATATTATTATATACACAACATATATATATATATGTTATGCATATGAATATATATTATATATATATATATTGTGTTATATAATATATGTATAGATATATCTATAAATATATATAAATATATACATATATATTTGCTTATCGATAAGAGCGTGTAGTCCTCTTCGTATAAATGTATAAATGTACGTACACACTTATTTTATAAACTCACGCGCGCCCACACGCATATACATATGACATATTCGTATTCATATTTGCGAGCGCATAATTATATCCACTCGTATGCGAACGTAGCTTACACATGGACACAAAGACGCATATATTATAAACATAATCACACAGGATATATATTCTATGCGTAACAGAACTTGTGAGATATAGAGATATATCAAAATCGCTCGGGGAAGTAAATATACTTACATGAGATAAGTTTACATGTTGTGTACAGATAGTACATGACATAAATAGAGGTCTAATGAAATAAGATTGAAAAATATGTATAACGCCGCTGGAGATCTACATAGTGGTATCCAATGGACGAGCAGAATGACTTTCTGAGAAGCACACGCTCGCTCACGCACGCACGCGCAGGTACGCGCTCACGTTATATAAAAATCTCTCTCTCTCTATATTATATATATATTTATATATATATATATGTATATATATATTATATAGAGAGAGAGAGAGAGAGGTGAGAGAGAGAGAGTGAGAGAGAGAGTGAGAGAGAGAGAAATACACGCAAGTCTACAGAAATACATAACTACTTATATATATATATACATATATATATATATATATATATATATATATATATATATATATATATACTTTATATATATCTACATATATATATATTATATATATATGTATATAATATTATATGTATATATGCAATATGCATATATACATGTATATATATATATATATATATATATATATATATATATGTATATATAGTATATTACATATACATATATATATATACATATATATATATTTATATATATATAATATGTAACATATATATATAATATATATATATACAGATATTATATATATATATAATATATATATATATTATATACATATATATATGTATGTATATTATATATATATATTATATATATATATATATATATATATATATATGTATGTATATATATATACGTGTGAGTATGTCTACTTGTGCATACATTTATGGAGAAGGAGTAATATTTCGAAAGGGAACATAGAAATATAGAAATTGTCACGCAAACACGCAACGTCACGTGCACCTCTGCGTCTCTTTTTCCTAAATATTTACACACACACATACACACACACTAACATATATATACATATATATATATATATATATATATATATATACATATGCCAATTATACAGGTCGAGAGCGAGAGCGAAAGAAAGAGTGATGCACTATCACTGTCAGTAATGTATACGTATACATAAACGGACGCGCGTACTCAAGCAAATATATGCGTGTATGCGTGAATGTGTATGTTGTTTTCGTTTATTCAGCATCTATATATATATATCTCTCTAACTCTCTTGTGTGTTTGTGTGTGTGTGTGTGTCTGCGTTTGTATATATATACAGGGCTTGGACAAAATAATGGAAACACCTTGCATCATAGCATCATAATTTTGGAGTATCTATAAAACCGTCAAAAGCTTGTTTATTTTTATGTTTTTTTAAATTTATTATTAGTGCTGCTTAATTTGTGTTGCTAAAATTGCTGTTTCTGTTCAGATATCATCAGAAAAAGGTAATTAAAATTCATTAAAATGACAGATATATCGGACTTCCAAAAAGTTCAATTTGTTGGTGCTCGTATGAGAGGCGCTAGGTTAACGAAAATAACCGAAACGGTTGGCGTATCAAGAAGTACTGTCTCGGAAGTAATGACAGCCTTTGAGAAAGAGGGGATAACCTTCACGTCGAAACAAATCTCCGAAAGAAAAGCAAACATTCACAGAGGGACCGTCGGACTATTACGCGCATTGTTAAAGAGGATCACAAAAGTACAGCTCCCAAAATTACTGCAGAGCTTAATGCCCACGTCAGCAACTCAGTTCCCACAAAAACTGTTCACCGAGAGCTGCACAATGCCGGATTTCACAGAAAACAACTAGTTTCAAACATTGCAAAGCGTTTACAGTGGAGTAAAAACCTACAGAATTATATACGGCCAAGTATACATGTGGAGATATTCAAAAGAAGCATTTGACCCAGACTGACTTCTTCCAACTGTTAAACAAGTATGGGGATCTAATGATCGGAGGGGGAGCTATACCTTGGAAATCCTCTGACCCAATGATTTCCATACATGGCAGAATTAATAAATAATATTTAAGCATTTTATCTGATCAAATTTATCTTATGGTTAGAGAACGGTTTCCAGAGGGAAACACAAATTTTCAGGATGATAATGCACCAATTCACAAGGCTAAATTTGTTACTGAATGGCACGAAAAATATTGTAGTGAAGTTGAACAACTTAGCTGGCCACCACAGACCCCAGATCTCAATATTATTGAAGCGAGATTCTATTATGAACAATATCACGTGCTCTGTTTGCAAACAAGCTGCCAGAAAATTATCGCTATAATATGTTTGGTATGGCTCCAGTTAATTTATTTTCAACTCTTCGTGAATAGCCGACCATGAGAGGCATACATCTTGTATATTTTAACAGCCATTGATACTGATGCGAGTAAGGTAGTTGTTAATCATGAAACGAAACATATGCATTCATTACCTGCAACAGTTTGACTCTCTCAAGGGACTTCCAGAATAATTACGTGCTGTTCACAGATGCAGCTTAACATTTCAAATTCACAAATGTCTCTCTCTGTTTCTCATTCATGTAACCAGACGTCTGACAAATCATGTTTTAGCGTTTACCATTCCTTCTCAACAGGACAGGCTTTACCAGAATGTCTGAACTACAGATTTCTTTAAGCATGTATTTCCTAATGTTTAAAGTTAATACATTTGGGGTATCAGTGAACACTAAGTTCCACAGGAAATTGAGGCATTCCGTCTTAATATTCAGTAGTTCGATTTGTGTTTGTCATGGTAGGGCTTAAGAAAATTTCCACATTGAAACGGAAGGCATGGCTTGGTTATCCGCAACAGGGCAACTCTGATTGAAAACACACAGAACAATATCGTGAGTTTCACAGTTGCAATGTATTAGCTGAATCTCACAAATCTCACAAATGGTGCTCCAGAATGGCCGCAGTCACATGACCGAAATAATAAGACTTTGTTATTTTAATCCCGAGCATCTATACATCCACTTCTCTCCTCTCTTCATCTGACACATGCTTCCTCTCTTCACTCCTACCCGTCTACAAATCTCTCTGTCTCTCTCTCTTTCAATTCATCTAATCAGATGTTTCACAAAGTACGTTCTTATTTATACTTTGGTTCCCCAAATGGATAATTTTTACCAGAAAGTTTGTACTACAGGTTTCTTTAAACGTATTTACTTCTAACAACTTCTGTTAATTCATTTTACGCATTAGTGGAGACAGACTAGCACAGGAAATATTCACTCCATATTTAATTACAGTAAATTTGTGATTGTCGCAATGCCTTTTAATTATCTTTCCACAATAGCGCTAGATATACTAATGGCGGGACCATCGATAACTGTCACAACGCCTTGCTGAGAATTTAGCTTCTTCAAACATTTGAGCGTTACTTGTCGATTTTCTTCGTAGCCCAACAAGGATCAAGTGAATAACGGAAAGACTAATTATTTAAATCGCCGGTGAACGCTACGAAACATCATTACAACTTTCTCTCCAACTTCATTAATGAATAATTTAGATGAAAGTTGGCAACCGGCCACATACAATATACACCTAAACTTTATACTACTAAATTCGAATACTGAAGTCGATCGCTTTATCTGAATAAACGATATAATTCTAGGTAAGTGTTTCTCAGCACAATAGCTTTGTGATTCGAGTGCTATGATATCAGTTAAAGCGACTTTCCAGGAATAAATTAAATGAAAATGACATTTCGGAGCGTTATTATTACCCAACAACATTCTATATCTCTCGTGTAGAGAAGAGCTAATAAACAATTTCTGATTAGTTGCAACTGGGATTTATGTTTAATTGGATTCAGGATGAATTCTTATTGAAACAAGAACACCGTAAATCCCAATTCATACCTCAAGAAGATCCATGATCCAATACATCTACAATATGCGCAATAGTAGAGGAGAGGATAAACGTTATATACTCTAACCAGTAAAAATAATATTCAAAATATCTATTGTAATTATATTGCTACTTGCTGTAGGTTGACTAACAAATGTAGTTGGAGTATAGGACCACAAGCCCCACACTATTGCTCATATGGATGAAAGCACTCCGTCGGTTACGACGACGAGGGTTCCGGTTGATCCGATCAACGGAACAGCCTGCTCGTGAAATTAACGTGTAAGTGGTTGAGCATTCCACAGACACGTGTACCCATAACGTAGTTCTCGGAGATATTCAGCGTGACACAGAGAGTGACGAGGCCGGCCCTTTGAAATACAGGTACAACAGAAACAGGAAGTAAGAGTGAGAGAAAGTTGTGGTGAAAGAGTACAGCAGGGGTCACCACCATCCCCTGCCGGAGCCTCGTGGAGCTTTAGGTGTTTTCGCTCAATAAACACTCACAACGCCCGGTCTGGGAATCGAAACTGCGATCCTAAGACCGCGAGTCCGCTGCCCTAACCACTGGGCCATTGCTCCTCCACATTGCTCATATAAACTCTACAGATATACAAGAGGTATCTAATACTTGTTTAAAGAACACAGTCTGGAGAGAAATTTAATATAAGCGACATGTCAATGGTTTTGTAAAATGAATGAATTATTTGTCTCAGCAACTAAAAGATCGCAAGATCTTACTAACATCTGGAAGACATACTTTACAACTATCTCTTGCATCATTCACTACAATATAGTTATACATAAAAGTGTGTAAAACTAAATGAGGTGTTTGTGGTTGAGGGGCTTATGATTATATGATTCCTTGTCAGAGGTACCAGAGTCTAAATAACGACAGCGTTGGACAACCAAGCCATTCGTGTTCGCTTCATTTCCTGAAAATCGCAGCCTGACTTACTCCAAATGATACTGGAATATCACATTAGGAAACATACACTGAACAATGTCGTGGTGTAAACATACGTAACTGAATCTTCTTTTTCGAGATCAGTGACACTACTATAATTGTGTGTGCAATGACTCTTAATCACTTGTACGTGATTATAACTAACTGTTGACGGGTTACTACCCAAAAACCCGGGTCTGTGTGTATCACGTAAGGCTCGAGATGGGAACGATAATATTCCCTCATAATAATTACTAATCGGACACAGACAATGTGTTTCTAGCCACATGGAGGATAAGTCCTTCTGGGGCTAAAGACATCAGTAACCTCTTCCTCTACAGGACTGCTAAATTTAGTTGGCAATTATATTTTACGATATATATATATAGACGGTACTAAAGTGATTTAGGGCACTAGTCA
>NC_043017.1:28719156-28728633 GCF_006345805.1 Octopus sinensis
TGGGTCGATGGTCGTATTTCATATTTTGTGTGTCTTTTATTGCGGGGTTCGGCAGTGTAAAGAGCGGGTTTTTGGTTTGTGTTTGGTAGGGTTTATTTGGATGTCTGGGAGTCCAGTATGTTTGTGATCTTGGTTTGTTGTGTCTTTTCGTTTAATTTTGGTGGTTTTGTCTTCAGAATTGATTTTCCCCCACGGTTCTTTTCGTAGTTTAGGAACCACTCCTGTTGTTTGGACCACATAATTCTGGATCTTTCCGCCTCTCATTTTCTAACAAACAGCATTTTCTAACAACCAACACATAGCACTGGGCATCCTAAATGTATACACACATGGAGCAATAGACAAGTAGATAAAAATCAACACATAACTTACAATAAACGTCGAGGAAATCCAAACCATACAAACATCAACCCCATGCGACCCCACAAATTTACAAGATGGATAGAAAACAACCTCCACTATCAAAACAATACAAACACACAACATGAAGCATCCACCTACCCACCAGAAAACCTGAACATAAGGAATGGAAATTGGACAAAAACAGAAGATGGGAGACAAAACAACACATACAGACCATATAGTCTACCCCTCCAGTAAAAGAGGGTTTGTATTATCCCAAATCTCTCTCCATCCCTACGCGCTCAATAATACGATAAAAAGTGACCAATCCCCTCCAAAAATTCAAATCAGAAGAATCTACTAGAGTAGATGCTAGCGCTTTATATTATATTTATGATTTATAAAAAACATGTAACATATTAATAAATAACTGTAAATATAAAACCATCCAGATTTCTGAGTACCTTATTTCTTCTAATATATATATATACATATATATATATATGATGTAAAAAGAGACTCTTTTTTCTTCCATGGACTCTTCGATCGTCTCATGAAATCTCTTTTATTTGGGCCATTTCAGCCGGCATTCAATCACAATGATTTTTATCACTTTTACTCCTTGAAATTTCCTCCCACTGCACTTCCTCATCATCGTCATCATCATCATTATTATCATCATCATCATCATCATCATCATCATCATCATCATCATCATCATCATCATTATCATCATCATCGTTGTCGTCGCGATCATCATCATCATCATTACCATCATTATTATTATTAGCAGTAGTAGTTATAGTAGCAGTAGTAGTAGTATTAGTTGTACTAGTAGTAGTAGTAGTAGTAGTAGTAGTAGTAGTGCAGCAGCAGTAGTAGTAGTAGTAGTGCAGCAGCAGCAGTAGTAGTAGTAATAGTAGTATTAATAGTAGTAGTAGTAGTAGTTGTTGTTGTTGTAGTAGTTGTAGTAGTAGTAGTGGTAGTAGTAGTAGTAGTAGTAGTAGTAGTAGTGGTATAGTGTTAGTAGTAGTAGTAGTAGTAGTAGTAGTAGCAGCAGCAGCAGAAAATATAGCCACCGCACGTTGAGATTAACCCTGACATCAATCGATAGTAAGATATCTAAAAACGTTTGTATTTTATTTACAATCAATCATATTGCTCCCCCCCTCTTCTATAATTCACTCATTTATTCCACCGTAATTTCGCTTAATAATTATCAATCATCTTATGTCATGTATCATTAATCATTCGCTTTCATCCTCGTTGTCATTATCGACATCATTTTCATCATAATGAACATCATTATCAACATCGCCAACAAAAAAGCTTCTAGGTTGTGTGATGATTCACTGATTACGACGCTGTCTTTCACGTTAATCCAGTCTAATTAGAAGGGAATATGTACCAGCTGCATCCGAAGGTAACATGCAATGCATTGTCCTTATTTTTGAAGGAAATCCTTTTAGTTACTACATAAATTTCTGCCCAAAATTCTGGGTCGGTAGGCTCGGATTTACTTTGAAAATCATAATCCTTAAATAATTTTTTTTCTCGCTCACGGTCATGTATATGCTGCAACTCTTACGAGGGTGAGAATTATTTCGTCACAAAATAGAACGGGTTCACAAATTTCAGACTTAAACTAAAGTATTACAACGAAAATAAAGCATGGCTTCCATATTAAATTTTGTTTTTTACTAATAAGAATTTCGCAAAATATCACGAATTTGATAGTCATGAATAGCATTATGTCTTTGGTTTTAGAAATCGTTAGAATGCCATAATCTACTTATTTATTAAACATTCTATGAAGAGAGACAAGACGGAATAATTTTCAGTTGGGAGATAATTTATGCACTGTATCATTCTGTTGTGTCTGGAGAGAGTCATTTTCTTGTTGTGCCTTATAATTTAATACACTCACCGGTAAAATTTCCACTTATTTTTATTCACCTAAAAGTTTCGTTGCGTCTTATTTTCATTTTTCTAAGGTTTTCGTTGAGTCAAAGGTTGGAAGACGCAAGGAATATTTTAGGAATATAAAAATAAGAAATAAGTGGAAACTTTACCGGTGTGTATGTTAAATTATAAGGCACAAAAAGAAAATTACTCTTCCCAGACACAACAAAAAATGCTTCAACACACGAACTCACATAAATAATCTTGCAAACCAAATCCAAAAACGAAATATTATACACTGTATCATTGTTATCTTAATAAAATATAAATGGCCGTCGAAAAATGGAACGTTCTTAGTGTTTACATAGAGAATAATAACTTTGTATGTGTTATAGCGTAGAACAAGAAGGGGAACATTCATAGTTATTTTGAGGGCTCCTATAGACATAAAGTAAAAGGAGTAAGATATGTTCTCATATCAGGATACGTATGCGTATGTGTACAGGAATATAGACACCACTAAAGTCAAACGTGCGCCATGTTGTATTCCTAAACTTTTCGAGCAGCGAAACTACTGTGTCATTTCGTAGATCTCACTCCACTTGGCTACAAAGATTATCGACGTTAACAATTTGGCTTTACAGTGTAAGACATATTGAACTTACAGCATATTGCATGCTTATGTTTGGACTAATCTTGCACAGGTCGATCTGTAAATGTGTATTTACCTTCGTCTGAACTCTCTGGAGACACACGAAATGCATATGGGTAAATCTGGGTGTCATAAATGTTTGCCAATGCTAACAGGTAATGAATGCCGCATTTCGTGCGGATTTTCAAGACATCTAGTCGGAAATAACAGGAAAGTTAGTTGAATGAGTTTTTAGTATGTACAAGCTTCAACTCCCTAGGGCCACTGCTACTCATTGTCAGGTGAATGTATTGGATCATGGTAATACGAACACTCCGCTCGGCAGTTTTTTACTACCGCAACACTGATAATAACTTCCATGATAATGACAATAGTAAAAATATTTAGTGGCGACAGCACGGTGGAATGTATTTACTTTCGTTTACGATGGATACGTATTTGATCAATTTCGGAGGTAGGCAATACAAATTAATACTAACGTTGCTTTATGTTTAATAACTGTAACGCATCTATCAATATCTCGTAAAACATCAAACGTAATCTAACTCCCAAGAAAAGCAACAGAAATCAAAACAAGCAGCTCATAGATCTATCCATCGATCCATCTATCCATCCATCCATCTATCTATCTATCTACCTACCTACCTACCTATCTATCTATCTATCTATCTATTATCTATCTATCTATCTATCTATCTATCTATCTATCTATCTATCTATCTATCTATCTATCTATCTATCTATCCCTCCATCTATCTACTTACCTACATGTCTATCTATCCATCTGTCTATCTACCTATCTGTCTATCTATCTATCCATATATCCATCTATCTAACTATCTATCTATCCATCTATCTATCTATCTATCTATCTATCTATCTATCTATCTATCTATCTATCTACCTGTCTATCTATCTATCTATCTATCTATCTATCTATCTATCTATCTATCTATCTATCTATCTATCTATCTATCTATCCATCTATCTACCTATCTACCTGTCTATCTATCTATCTAACATTTTTGCCTATTTATCTATCTATCTGTCTGTCTTCCTCTCTCTCAATTTCTTATATCTCTCTCTCTTGTTGTATATACATATATAGTGTGCGTGTGTGTATGTGCGTGCGTACGCGCTGTGTGTGTAGGTTGTATGTGCATCAATAAAATCACGTATATGTATGCATAATGGAAACTAAATACTATAAAACCAATGTATATAATACAAGCCAGTAATCACAATGATATTTCATCAGAATTGAATATAAAGACAGAGTCTATAAACTCAGCATGAGGGAATAAAGTAAATATATAGGAAATTATATTCTATTCTGTTTAAAACACTGTCCGTTTTTTTTCTTCTTCAACTCTAATTTTATATGTTTGTACGTGTTGCCATGGAATCGAATTTTCTCTATCTGAAAATATGGTTGTTATCTTGAAATTTACTTTGGAGAAAATACCAATCAAATAATGGGTTTGTTAATGCATCTAAATAATAATTCAGTCCATGATTATGAATTTCTGTTACTACGCATGTAGGAAAAACATGCATATATTTAAATGAAAGTATATGCATTTGTAGATGCGACTCTATATATTTAATTATGTATTTATTCTGCTATGGCTTTTCTTCCATTACTCTACTTTACTTATCTTAATAACTAACCGTATTCCTCCTTTTTCGTTCTCCACTCCCTCACTTTTCCAGTACATCTCTACTCGTATATAAAGTCTTCATCATATTTGTCCTATTTTGTCTCTCTGTCTTTGGGTATATGTATATATGGTATTTTTTTGTGAGAGAGTGTGCTTCTGTATGTGTAGGAAGCTTTAATCGCTATGTGTACGTGTGTATATATATATATATATATATATATATATATATATATATAGACTCATATGTGTCACCGCCCTTTCTTTCCTTTCCTGAGAGCGTCTTATTAATATTATGCACTTTGAATGGAGGTGCCCCAGCATGGCCACAGCTCGTGAGCTGAAACTAATAAAAAAAGGCCTCAAGTGTTGTTTTTTTCTTGTCTTTTTCTCCGTTTTGTTGATTATATATATATATATATATAATATATATATATATATAATATATATATATATATAGTTAATCCAAACATGAGCAAAGAGAAAACACAACAACGCGAGGAGGTAGAACAAGTATAGTGTAATTGGACGGTCAAGAATGGAAAGAAAAAGGAGGATTTAATGTTTCGAGCTGAGCTCTTCGTCAGAGACATAGAAAAAGCAATGGTCCAAGGAATGGAAGACGGAGAAAGAAAATCGCCAACTATATACATGTTGTCACAAATTGAAATGTATATATATATATATATGTACATGCATAACGATACTGGGAAAGAATCCACCAAATTTCCTTTTTTAACCCGTGTGGTACAAGCCCTAACCCTAAAACTGGACCTGGTCCTGTGGTGCAAATTCCTGCTTTGAATTTATCTAAATAACAATCTCCCTTTAAAATTTGATATTAATTTATGTTCCAAACTCTGGCTTAACAATGATAAAGTCCCTTTAATAAATTCTTCATCATTTTCAAATTTTAATTGAAATAAAGGTTGTCCATTTCCACAGGATTATAGTACCAAAAGTATTAAGGTGATGTCACTTAAAAACTTTCTTCAAACTTTCATGCTACTCTGTATTCCAAACACCAGGTTAATAACGACAAAGTTATTTTACTAATTTACTACATTTTACGTCCTCGAGATGCATGAGGATAAATGTGGTAGTGTGTTGTTAACATCATACTCTGAAGAAATGAATTTTATGAAAGGGTGATCTCATCATATTTACACCAAATAATTTGTCCAAATATCCTGTTCCTTTTTTCTTTTTTTTTTGCTTTTTTCTCATCCCTTTTTAGCTAGTTGTAAAATTGGTAATTAAAGAATGTTAATGCCATTCTGTCAATGTGAGAATGCAGAAATATTTGCGTTCATAAGAATTTTTTATTTCTGTGTATCACTTTTCATTTTGAACTCGCCAAAGACAGGCAAGCTGCCGGAATTTCGCTCAAACCGATAAAATATTTATTGCAATGGCACCGCACTCTTCGTGTTGTCTATTTACCTTCATGAAGAGTTATGTCAATCCATTTGCTTCTCTTCTGCTTCTTCTTCTTCTTCTTTTCTTCTTCTTCATTCTTCTTGTCTTATTTCTTCTTCTTCTTCTTCTTCTTCTTTTTATTCTTGACTGCTTCTTCTTCTTCGTCTTCTTTCTTGCTTTTCTTCTTCTTCTTCTTCTTCTTCTCTTCTTCTTTTCTTCTTCTTCTTCTTCTTCTTCTTCTTCTTATTCTTCTTCTTCTTCTTATTATTATTATTATTATTATTAGTTTATATTATTATTATTATTATTATTTTACGATTGAAAGAGCAGTGCATGCCATCAAAGTAACACTGGGATAAAATATACAAAGCCCGGTATACACATCATGACTACCCGTCTGATAAGTGTACACCAGGCACATGCATCACAACCATATATGCGCGACATGGTAATCTCATATAAATATAACCAGCGTATGACGTTGCAAGTGGGGCCCAGTTAGAATTTTCGTTACATCGAGTAGACCATCCCGTACAAAAGTTCCCTGAATAAGAGTTTTTTTTTTAAAGGATGATGAAAAAAACACCAATACTTCCAAAGGAGAATTATTCAAACCCCAAAGAATTCCTCTCAACACATGGCTATCATGCTCCCCTGCGCCTTCCGCACATAACGTCAGCCACTAAGGCACATGCTCAACTGGTTACGGTCAAGCAATTGACAAACAAATCTGTGGTATTGAGCAGAATATTTACATTAACCCTTTATCATTATTATTATTATTATTATTATTATTATTATTATTATATTATTATTACTATTATTATTATTATTATTATTATTATTATTATTATTATTATTATTATCATTATCATTATTATTATTATTATTATTATTATTATTATTATTACGCGTTAAGATAGCAGAATCGCTAACACGCCGGGCAAAATGCCTAGCGGTATTTTATCCTTCTTTAAGGCGACGAGCTGGCAAAAACGTTAGCAAGCCGGGCGAAATGCGTAGCAAAATTTCGTCTGCCATTACGTTCTGAGTTCAAATTCGGGGTCTATAAATTAAATACCAGTTACGCACTGCGGTCAATATAATCGACTTAATCGTTTGTCTGTCCTTGTTTGTCTCCTCTGTATTTAGCCCCTTGTGGGTAGTAAAAAAACAAGTATTTTATCCTTCTTTTCATTCTGAGATCATATTCCACCGAGATCGACATCGCTTTGCGAGTGATCACCACGAATTCTAGACGGGTTTTCTAAATTAAATCAAACCAAGATTTTACTAATACATCTATTATTCACGCCGTAGTCATTAATGAACGATATTATCTTTGGTCGGATTGGAAAACAGAAATTATAGGTCGGTTATATATCGCACATAATTTTTTCCCGATGCTCTAACCTGTGAGCAATTTATCATTTTGTTATTTAAATGTATCTCGCTGTAACAATAATCTCTTTATTGTCTCCTGAGGACAAGTCGATAACATCAGTCATTCGTACGTATAAACAAAACATAAAACCTGCAGAGAAGACCATAAAGATATTTGGGCGTTGGATAAATAGTTTTTATACAGACGAAATAAATAACAGACGGGGGATTTAACAATTAATGAAAAACGTACGAGTACTCAAGCGTTACAAATAAAAGAATATCATAGAAAAACATTCATGAAACTCGGTTTAATATAGTGCTCTAGGATGACCGCATCCGCACGGTAAAAGCAAATATCTGATGTAGATCCAATGACAATTATATTGAAACTGGGGGTAACATCAGTTAGCCTAAACGGCATACTACTAGACACATACCCAAGGATCCAAATAATTATTTTATATATGTGTGTGTCAGTGTGTATAAAGGCTCCAGACACACACACAGACACACACGCACGTATATACGACAAGCTTATTACACATTCCATGTACCACTGACAAAGTTTTAGTCGGCCCGAGGCTATAGTAGTAGACACTTGCCCAAGGTGCCACGCAGTGGGACTGAACCCGGATCCATGTGTTTGGTAAACAGACTTCTTACCACACAGCCACGCTTGCGCCTGTATATATATATATATATATATATATATATATATATATAGTATATATATATATATATATATATATATATATATATATATATATATATATATATATATATATATATATATATATATTATATATCTATATATATATATATATATATATATATCATATATATATATATATATATATATATATATATATATATATATAATTACATACATATATATATATCTTCTCTAGTTCAGCTCAGGGCTGCGGCCATGCTGATGCACCGCCGTAATATATATTACATATATACATACATATATTTATACATGTGTATATATATATATATATGTGTGTGTGTGTGTGAATGTATACGTGTGTGTGCGCGTGTGTGAATATATGTTTGTGTCCACTTGTACGTATATGAACGTATTACGCCTCACTAACCTGCTCGTCTACCGAATTCTACAAAGATGTGGGACCTCAATCCGATCCGTTGCTAAAAATCATCCTGTAATTTGAAATCCTGAAATACGTGAGTGCGAATTGAACCTCTTAAAATAATGTCTAAACTTGCACCTCAAAACGTCTCAACCTATGCCATATTGCTATTTCAGTTCTTTTCATTTCTAATCAGTACATTTCGAAGTTACACATTCTAAACCAAGGAATATATTATTATGAATAGAATAAACAAACTTCTTGCAGCAATTAGCGTTATATACGTATGGTAACTGTTTGTATTCTTAACTTCTGAATCAGCGAAGTTGGTTGCATCAGCTGGTTTGATACGAATCAGCAGCCTATAAGCCAATTATACGATCGCTCAGTTGCTGCAAAGCTACAGAAAATATTATTGTGAAATTAGACGAAAGAAGTAGCACCTTTTTTTTGCGTAAATTTCTTTTTCATTAATAAATAAAAGATAAGGAAAAAGTTAGTATAATTTCCTTTCCGCAACGAAAATTCTTGTTCCCGGAAATATTGCTACGAAACAAAAAGTGAATTCCGAAAACAAGGTATGCGAGCACATGTGAATATACTTACATACATACATTCGTAATTACATACATATATGGATATGTATGTATGTATGTATGTATGTATGTATGTATGTATGTATGTATGTATGTATGTATGCATGTATGTATAATGTATATATATATATATATATATACATATATATGTAATAGTGTATATATATATGTATATATATATATATATATATATATGTAATATAATACATATAATATATAATATGTACATATATATATATATATATATATATATATATATATATATATATATATACGTATACATATGTGTGTTAATATATTATATATATACTTATACACAATGTGTACGTACACTCACATATATGTGTATGAATATATATATATATATTATATATATATATATACGCATAGATAGATAGATACACAGATATGTATTGCTCTCTCTCTCT
>NC_043017.1:28728733-28736233 GCF_006345805.1 Octopus sinensis
GTTTACCACCATTTACCATAAAATATGTATAAATATTCCTGTCTGCTAGATCTAACTTTATTTGCACGACCTTACATAGCATAGCTCACAATATAATTAAATCATATAATCTACATCATATTGCTTTAAATATGTGCGCATCAATAGGGGCAAATTCAGCAACCCATTATTTGCTTTATATATAAACATATATATACAAATATATAGGTACATATATAAACATATTCCTACGTATTTCCATAAAAAAAACTATCTGCGAAATTCTAATTCTCCTCTATGCTCTGCCATTCGGTCTATTATCATACTGTCTATTATATTTTCCCTGAAACCTATTTTTTGTCGCTAGTTTGAATCCATTATAATATAAATTGGATGAGTATTCTAAACCCTTCAGAGTGTCGTGCTGTAAAATCGAATCGTGACCCGAACCACGTTAAATAAAGGGGCGAACCTTCGGTATATGTACCGGTGTAAGGCGGCGAGCTGGCAGAAACGTTAGCAGGCCGAGCGAAATGTTTAGTGGTATTTCGTCTGCCGTTACGTTGTGAGTTCAAATTCCGCCGAGGTCGACTTTACCTTTCATTCTTTCGGGGTCGATAAATTAAGTACCAGTTACGCACTGGGGTCGATATAATCGACTTAATACCTATGTCTGTCCTTGTTTGTCCCCGCTATGTTTAGCCCCTTGTGGGTAGTAAATAAATTGGTATATGTACCGGTGAAAGCACCGGATACATTTCAAAAAAGTGTTTTTTCTATATATGGGGTGTTAGCTTTAGGGTTAGGGTTAGGGTTTGTGTTAGGGTTGGGGTTAGGATTAGGGTTAGGTTTAGGAGTGGGAGAAAAGAGTTTCTGTTATTTTCAGAAATGTAAACAAAGTCACGTGTGTACATATACCGAAGCAAGCCAATGAAGGAAATCTGTTATTTGGAACCTAAAATCAGTTCCGAGTATAATGGATCATAAATGCCAGATCTCTATAAAGTTTGCGCTATAAACGAGTCACAGTTTCCCAAAGCGAACATCTTATAAAGGGAACGATGCTTGGATTCTGTATTTTATATCTCGTAAAATTTTTCATTTTCATTATCAATAAATAATGAATATCTCGTAAGTATCATATCTCAAGAAATATAATAGTTTACCATATCTCAAGAAATATAGTAGTGTATTCAATCATTGATTATTTTACTTGTTTCCGTCATTTGGTTGCAGCCATGCTGGAGCACCGCCTTTAGTCGAGCAAATCGACTCCGGGACTTATTCTTTGTAAGCCTAGTACTTATTCTATCGGTCTCTTTTGCCGAACCGCTACATTACAGGGACGTAAACACACCAGAATCGGTTGTGAAGCGATGTTGGGGGCAAGCACAGACACACAAACACACACACATATATATATATACATACATATTTACGACGAGCTTCTTTCAGTTTCCGTCTACGAAATCCAATCACAAGGCTTTGGTCGGCCCGAGGCTATAGTAGAAGACACTTGCCCAAGGTGCCACGTAGTAGGACTGAACCCAGAACCAAGTGATTGGTAAGCAAGCTACTTACCACACAGCCACTCCTGCGCGTAAATTGTCCAATATTTTTATCAATCATATCGAGAAGGGCATCCATTTAATTCTGAGTAATTTTCTCAGCGATATGTATCGAAAATCTCATTGTTAACATATTGCTATAACGTACTTGACGATTCAATGGATGCAGTTTAATACAAACGCGTAAACAGAGGTTCATACGCACACAGATAGAATGCACGTAACCTGAAGGTTTGCATGATTAATAGACAGAGTATTAGGCACTTGAATCAAGCTCTTTACTATATAAAGTTCGACTCCAAACACTTGAAAGGAATTCAAGCCACTTACGTTGGAAACTACTTACTTTAATTCCAGCTTTCAAATCCTACTTGTTCTAGAGGACCAGTGGTACGGTACCTAGTGTGTTTCCTTGTCCAATCACAAATACACAATTAACGAAAAACGCATGGTTAGCGAATGTTTGAGGCAAGCACAATGTCACCTTCGATGATGTGTGATGTATACATATATATATATATATATATATATATATAATATATATATATATATATAATATATATATATATAATATTTATATAAGGATAATATCGATATTGTGCCAATGTGGAATATTCAACTGACGAAAGCTGAGCTTATTTGAAGCCAAGCTAGAAATCCAGGATCTTGGATTATCCAGTAAAACTTTTTTTGCTAGTTTATTTTGTCTTATCTCATGGTGCGATATGTGGTTTTTAGAGTCAGGGTTTGACTGCTATTTCGGCATGGTGGTGTCTCTCAGATAGCCTTATATATATATATATAAAGAAAAATGAGGCATTTAGAAATATGGGTAATTCTTTGTTAGCGCTTTTGTACGTTTAACCGAATTCTTCAAGATAAAAGCAAGATGGTTAAACGAACGAAAGCATTAATAAAGAGTTATTCAAAATTCTGCACCTCATTGAAGTTTTGGCCAAATTAATCGATCTTTGTACTGATTTTTTTTCTAAGTCTCGTACTTATTTTATCGGATCTATACTGACGAACTGCAATGTTATGGGGACGCAACGAAACCAACATTGGTTGTCAAGGGGTAGATGAGTAACAGACACAAACAAAAGGACACAGACACGCAGATATATACATATACATATATATATATACATATATACGACGGGCTTCTTTAAATGTCCGTCTACCAAGTCCACTCACAAAGCTTTGGCCGCCCTGAGGCCACAGTAGAATACACTTGCCCAAGTTGCCACACTTTAGGGAAAAAAAGATGAAGACAGATGTATGAACAATAAGCAGGTGTAATAGTTTGACGCTTAGAAAAGTGAGAAAGTCTTTTGTATGTATGTATATATGCATGCATGTATATATATATAAATATACATATATATATATGTATATATATATATATATATATATATATATATATATAGTTTAAGCAATTGAGATTCAAGTGAGTTCTAATGAATTCACGTGAATATGGTACTTAACTTGGATGCACCGGAAATCTATACGGTGTTAACCATACGACAAAGTGGGGTGATTACAAATAGGAAAAAAGAAACAAGAATGGTTCAATATATCGGTACAATTGTTTCGTACGAGGACATCTTGTAGCTTTATTAAAGATGTCCTCGTACGAAACAATTGTACCGATATATGATCCATTCTGTTGCTCTTTTCATATATATATATAATATATATATATATATATATATATATAATATATATTATATATATATATAATAAGTATTTTCGGTATATTTTTGAGATATCTTTTTTTTTGTTATTAAGTAACAATCATTTTTATACTTTCCCTGATCCCTTATCTGGTATATAATGGCTGCTTTCGCATAGTTTCTATCTCTGAAGTCATTGGTCAACTACAAAAAAAAAACACATTACAACACACTCGAGCAAGAAGTGAGCAGTGCGATCACATACGACTTGTAACAATGCAAGTCCTTTCTCTATTCTTCGTCCGTCATTCAATATTGAATTTCTTTTCGTTGACAGTTTGCAGGTGAAAAGTTTACAAGTTGACTCTTGCAGGCAAAAGAAGGACAAGAAAACAATTCCAGGAGATGGCTGATCGAACGATGAAGTGCTTTATAAAGTAGCTGGAATAGGCGCAGGAGTGGCTGTGTGGTAAGTAGCTTGCTAACCAACCACATGGTTCCGGGTTCAGTCCCACTGCGTGGCATCTTGGGCAAGTGTCTTCTGCTATAGCCCCGGGCCGACCAATGACTTGTGAGTGGATTTGGTAGACGGAAACTGAAAGAAGCCTGTCGTATATATGTATATATATATATATGTATATGTATGTGTATGTGTTTGTGTGTCTGTGTTTGTCCCCCTAGCATTGCTTGACAACCGATGCTGGTGTGTTTACGTCCCCGTCACTTAGCGGTTCGGCAAAAAGAGACCGATAGAATAAGTACTGGGCTTACAAAAGAATAAGTCCCGGAGTCAATTTGCTTGACTAAAAGCAGTGCTCCATCATGGCCATAGTCAAATGACTGAAACATGTAAAAGAGAGATCCACGACGTGGCATGTATGTTTTTGGCCATAATATCACTGTGGATAGAAATAGGTGAATGACTCCAGAATGTAAGAATGAACGCGACACTTAGTTCTGCGCTACTTCTTATGAGGCAACCAATCTTGACGCTGTAGAAACGGCATTAAACGATTCTTGATAAAGGTACGCAAAAAAAAATGGAGAACCAGGGAAGAACACAGTATATATGTTTCTTATATCTGTATTGCCCACAAGGGGCTAAACACAGACGGGACAAACAAGGACTGACAAAGGGATTAAGTCGATTACATCGACCCCAGTGCGAAACTGGTACTTTATTTATCGACCCCGAAAGGATGAGAGGCAAAGTCGACCTCAGCGGAATTTGAAATCAGAAAGTAATGACAGACGAAATGCCTATTTCTTTATTACCGACAAGGGGCTAAACATAGAGGGGACAAACAAGGACCAGACAAAGGGATTAAGTCGATCACATCGACCCCAGTGCGAAACTGGTACTTTATTTATCGACCGCGAAAAGATGAGAGGCAAAGTCGACCCAGCGGAATTTGAAATCAGAACGTAATGACAGACGAAATGCCTATTTCTTTATTACCGACAAAGGGCTAAACATAGAGGGGACAAACAAGGAGAGACAAAGGGATTAAGTCGATTACAGCGACCCCAGTGCGAAACTGGTATTTTATTTATCGACCCCGAAAGGATGAAGGGCAAAGTCGACCTCAGCGGAATTTAAAATCAGAACGTAATGACAGACGAAATTCCTATTTCTTTATTACCGACAAGGGGCTAAACATAGAGGGGACAAACAAGGACGGACAAAGGGATTAAGTCGATTACATCGACCCCAGTGCGAAACTGATACTTTATTTATCGACTCCGAAAGGATGAAAGGCGAAGTCGACCTCAGCGGAATTTGAACTCAGAACGTAACGAGAGATAAAATACCACTAAGTATCTCGCCCGGCGAGCTAACGTGTTTGCCAGCTCGCCGCCTTACAATATTTATATATGTATATAGCATCTTCATTGGGATGAGTTAAAATACAGTTCCCGCCAGTCAGCCGGTTGGACTTTTACCTGTCGCATTTTAAGTTCCTGCTTCTTAAATGCACGCATTTCAATTGCGCTTATTATTCTATTTACCTCTTGCAAGCTACAGTGTACGTTTATTCTGCAATATTTTATTAAATTTCTACACGTGTATTTGCACTCAGTTTGTTGTCACTTGTATCAACGTATCCAAATACTGTTATCTCTGTCTCTAGAAAATAGTATTCCATAGGAGGTGACTGCTTCTCAAGTCCACTTATCTAAACTAAACTGCTGGGTTTTTTTTTTAATTATATTGAAGTAGCAGAAAGGGAACAACAAGGATCGGACGTAATTCCGTAATTACGACCACTTACAGTTTCGATCGAGTTTCAGAATTACGGAATGTGACGTTTTTTTTCTCTGTGTGGTGTCGATTAATCGATTATATCTATCGCTTTCAACAGGGAAAAAAAAAAACAACAACCAAAAACAAAACAAAACAGAACAAGAAAAAAAACAACAATCATGGCTTTATTTAGATTTACGATTTTCAAGGAGTGTTATTGTGTTAGTCATGTTTCATATCGAAGTTGTTGAATTCTGTTTTGATTCTGTTTTCTTTTATAAATTGTTCAATTTGATGATTTTTTTTTTTGCAGTTGAATATGAATAACTATGCTCTGAAACAAAGCATGAATGCAATATTCGATTTTTTTCTTCTACACTAATAATAATGCGGTTCATGACCAAAGGTGAAATCATAATTACATTTTTCAGCCAGTGTTTTTTAGGTTGCTGACATTTTCCACAAAATTGATAAAAAATCACATCAGAATACTCCTCTCCTTTCATATAATCTTCCCCGTTTTGATCATGTTTTTCCTACTGCTTTTGCATTTATTATTATTTAATTATGTATTCAACAGTTTTTTTCCGAGAGATACAACAGCGTAGCCTTATGTCTGTAACATGTGCTGCATTGTCCATTCTGAAGCGTTGTGGTATTGGCAGAATCAATAGAATACTGCATAAAGTGCTACACAATGTGTTTACATTTAGGGTTCAAATCCCGCAGAGCGGAACTTTGAATTGCTTTCTTGTAAATACAATAAATAAATACGCAGGATACATACATATAGATGCGCATACATACATATACGGTGGCTTCCCCCTTTTTATCGAGTATGGCCATATTGAAGCTTAATCAATGTTGTTATCGTGCAATGCCTGTGCAAGAAGATTTTTTTAAAGTGAGGAAAGGCTGTGCACTGAGTCAATCCCACTCACTAAGCAACAGCAGCCATAATCCAAAAAGAAGAACAAGTCAACATCATTGTAACCACTGAGCCGCATGTTTTATGTCAGAGTTATCCCAGTTACCTGAGTTACCTTCTCCTAGAAGGATGCCCTAACAAGGGCTAGGAGTCCTTCACTCCCAATGGTTTAACCGCGCGATCGGGTATTCAGTCCGATTATTTCTATATCCCCGCGCATGACACAGCCTTAAGACATTTATTGGATGGCCATTGACTGTCAAGAGTTCATCTGCCCTTTGACGGGTTTTGTTTTTCATCCCGCAGGGTGTCCAATAAACACCCTCCTCACCTAGCAAGCTTGGGGTGGTTACCGGTTTAGTCGCCGACGACTCGGCCATTCAACAGTTTGTACTGGGTTACATGTTACCAGTAGCACTCGAAAGGGATCTGACATAACATACATACACACATACATACATATATACATATATGCAGAACAAATTTGGACGAAATGCTGCTAAGCATTTTTTGCTCAGCGTGTCAACATTACACACACACATATATACATGCATACACATGCAAACACATACATACATACGAACATGCATGCATGTGTAGGCACACACACACATACACACACTCACACTGATCTACACACATGCGCACAAACAAACAAAAGGGAACGCAGTGTAAATAACGGACAGTCAAGACTATTGAAAAGTTTGCAAGACGCAACGAAAATTTTAGGAACATAAAAATAAGAAATAAGTGGAAATTTTACCGGTGAGTGTCTTACATTATACGACACAAAAAGAAGATGACTCTCCCCAGACACAACAGGCTTCAAAACACGAACTCATATAAAGAATCTGAGTTGAGAAAGGAGAGCATGCCATCAAAGTGACACTTGGGTAAAATATA
Organism: Octopus sinensis; assembly: GCF_006345805.1. Lineage (NCBI taxonomy): Eukaryota > Metazoa > Mollusca > Cephalopoda > Octopoda > Octopodidae > Octopus > Octopus sinensis. Next base: position 28,736,030 of record NC_043017.1, read on the forward strand.
TGAAGCCCAGTATACCCATCATGACTACTCGTCAGATAAGGGTACACTAGGCACATGCATCACAACCATGTGTGTACGGCATGGTGATCTCATATCAAGATAAACAGCACATGACATTGCAGGTGGGGCCCAGTTATAATTTTCTTCCGGACGAGTAACCCAGCCTGCTCAAAAGGTCACCGAATAGGGTCGTTTAACGATGTT
>NC_043017.1:28741233-28748733 GCF_006345805.1 Octopus sinensis
GCCTGCATTGCTGATCCCATAATTGATATGTTATTGCTTTTTATCATGCTTAGTAGCCATTTTAATATTTTACGTGCTTATGTATTTTTGACCGGTGATTTCAAATCCTATTTTCACTATCATCATCTCAGCAACATGGGTTTCTTCAAACTTAATCTCATTCACTGATTCATTCACTCCCACTTCAGCCATTTACACAGGTTTCGATAATACTAGAACACAGATTTTTAGGCTTTGTTTAGCGTTCATTTACTGTATACACTTTTTGTAGAATGCAGACATTTTCTTTGCTAGCAAAAATTATAACCATTGTAAGATTTTATTCTGAACAATGTATTCGATTCAAAATGGTTCGCTTCTGCTTCGCATATTTTGGAATTACTTAGCGTAATTTATGACCGAAAATGATTCTACATTTCTGTGAGAACTATTTTTATACAAAGATATCTGTCGAATGTTAGTATTTATTTTTAGCCACTTTGAAGTAAAAATACAAGATTCTAGACTATGTTGGTCGGACATAGAGCTTTCTCATTTTTGTCGTATATTAAGAACACGGCGCCATTACGGAAAGACGATAAATTATACGCATTCTTATGACAATCAAACTATTTCAAAGGTTAATACACAAAAAATAATTAACATAAACAGACAGGATTAGACACCTCCATAACAAAAACAATGACTCCCGAAAGGACAAAGAGGTTTTAATGCCTCACTCCTTAATAACATAAACAGCCAAAGAAAAAGACTAAATTGCTAATTCTCACATATAGTGTTGTTTTCTCCACAAAATTAGCGATACAACTAATTGGGTTTATGTTGTTTGAAATAGGGAACAAAATGTTAGGTGAAGGCTCTACCTAAAGGTGAACTACGGCAAAGGTATTAGCAACTGCTGTATCTTTTGTCGAGAAAATTAATTTGTATTGAACGAAAGGGAAGCTATCCTAGATTTGTTTCAGAAAAAACAGAAGATGCTTGTGTATACAGTCAGAGGAGTAATTGCTGGGATGTCCCAAGAGGCGTGTAGGTTAATATGGTATCAATTGACTGCTAAGAATTCTGCAACATGATCAGCGTCTATTTTCCAGTGAATTTTGAATTCATTGCAAGCAGAAATAATCTGCAAAACACCAGCTTATAGACCAAACACTATGCACCATCCCTTTTCTGTAAATAAATCTGCTAATACGCGCAAGAGTGGCGGTGTGGTAAGTAGCTTGCTTACGAACCACATGGTTCCGGGTTCAGTTCCACTGTGTGGCACCTGGGGCAGGTGTCTTCTACTATAGCCTCGGGCCGACCAAAGCCTTGTGAGTGGATTTTGTAGGCGGAAACTGAAAGAGGCCCGTTGTATATATGTATGTATATATATATATATTCTTCTTCTTCATTTTGTTCTTTCTCTTCTTCATCTTTCTCTTCTTCCTTTCCTTCATCTCCTTCCTCCTCCTCCTCCTCCTCCCCTCGACTAGTAGTGGTGCTAGTAGCAGCAGCAGAAGTAGTATTAGTATTAGTAGTAGTTGTTGTTGTTGTTGGTGGTGGTGGTGTTGCTGTTTTTGTTGTTGTTGTTGTTGTTGTTGTTGGTGGTGGTGGTGGTGGTAGTAATACCAGTAATAGCATTAGCCTCGTGCCTATTATTGCCGTATAGCTGCAGGACTGATATAAAATTACCAAAACCAAATAGACTATAGCATTAAATATTAAAAACCACAGGACTTTAAACTCGCGATCACATAACACACACACACACACACACACACACACACACACACACACACACACACACACACATACGCAAACAAACACACACAAGAAGAAATAGATTCGCAAAAACACACTCACACACACTCACACGCAGACACACACCTATAAGGTTTTCTTCATCGAATGCGTCGAATAATTCATATTTTCATTAGTTATATATATTTGTATTAATTTATCTCTATCCGTCACACCAGTCTCTCTAAAACTTTTTCTCAATATTTATATCTAACTCTCTCTCTCTCCATCTTTTTCTAGCCAACATGTCTCTCTTCTCGATGTCTCTTACGCATGCGTACACACACATACACAAACACACATGCAAACAAAATCACATACACACAAATAAAAACACAAACACCTCTCTTTGCCCCCCCCCTCTCTCTCTCTGTCTATATATATATATTTTATATATATATATTTTATATATATATATATATTATATTATATCATATACAATGAAACAAACACACAAACACCTCTCTTTGCCTCTCTCTCTCTATGTATATATATATATATAAATAAAAATATATATATATATTATATATATATACATAAATATATATATATATATAATATATATATATATATATATATATATATATATATATATATATATATTATATATATATATATATAATATATTATATATATATATATATTATATTATAAATATATATATTATAAACACACATGCATTCATCATTTTCCTCTGCATTAGTTTCATTAGAATGTAATTTTCATCAGGTGCAACTCATGAATCCTATTATGATTTTTTAATTCTCCATTAATATAGTAATATACATAATGAGACGTCTTTTTCTCCCTCATACATATCAAAAAAATAAACTACAAAATCCAGAGGATCAAAACCACAAAAGAAGAAAATAATTATTGCAAATATTTCGGATCGATGATGCAGTCTTATCAATTTTTTTCTTCTTTAATACTGGTGTTAATAGTTATTATTGCTCGTAAATTAGAATATTAAAATTACACACACACACACACACAAACAAACACACGTATACACACACGTATACACACACGTATATATATGCATATACATACATATACATACATACATATACATAAACACACGCACATACATACATACATACATATATACATATATATATATATATATATATATATATATATATATATATATAATATATATATGCGTGTATATATATATGTAGTGTATGTATTAATTTGTTATCACCTGCGGGCATATGTTTATGAGCCACCATATATTTCTCAATGTTCCACGTTGGTATTAATTTGAATAATTATTTATCCAACGCTGCTTCCATACATTTATATATATATATTTTGTTTCATTGTTGATATTTAATTTTTGCTGTCATGATTAATTCAATAATACCACCGCTGATGCGATAATAATTTTTGCATTTATTTACTTTTTTGTTATTGAATTTATATTTTTTCATTGTTTTATATTAGATGGAGTATGTTAATTAGCGTCATAATAATGACTAGAAAATGATGAGAAAAACACACTAATCAGAAATTCTCGTTAAAATCCACACGATTGAGAATTATGTGACGAATATCTGAGAGACACATCCACTTTATACACTCTCGTATTGTGCTAGAAACGGCTGCAATATATACCTCAAACAATATACTACCGTTCAGAAACTATAACAACAAATTATGATAAATAATGTGCAATAAATGAACGTTATGCTTATGAATAAACAGATTGATTGATTGATTAATTAGAAAGACGTCATTACGGAAATTCGTGCCGCAGACGTCTGCTGAATCAAAATGAGGCTTTATGAAGAAAGGTGGAAAAAACATTCAAAATGGACGTATTTTTGCCGCTTGATGCAACACATTCAGAAATATACTTTTTTTACTCTTTACTCTTTTACTTGTTTCAGTCATTTTGACTGTGGCCATGCTGGAGCAGGAGCACCGCCTTTTAATCGAGCAAATCGACCCCCGGGACTTATTCTTTTTGTAAGTCCAGTACTTATTCTATCGGTCTCTTTTGCCGAACCGCTAATTGACGGGGACATAAACACACCAGCATCGGTTGTCAAGCAATGCTAGGGGGACAAACACAGACACACAAACATACACATACACACACACACATATATATATATATATATATATATATATATATAATTATATCTATATTGTATAGAGGGCATTATTACACATAAATGCCTCACACTAGGAGGGACAAAGTCATTACTAACAAAATTATACTAATCATACCCAAATGCAGTTTTTCAAAGCAAGACATTTAAAAAATGAATTTAGTTCTGTATCACCGTGATTTCACATTCAACTTACGTCTAATGATCATCAGCAGAACTGATTCTGAACACATCATAAATAAACTAAACTTATATTGTTAAACTTAATTGTTAAACTTATATATATATATATACATATATACGACAGGCTTCTTTCAGTTTCCGTCTACCAAATCCACTCACAAGGCATTGGTCGGCCCGGTGCTATAGCAGAAGACACTTGTCCAAGATGCCACGCAGTGGGACTGAACCCTGAACCATGTGGTTGGTTAGCAAGCTACTTACCACACAGCCACTCCTGCGCCTCCATTTGGTTAAGAGTGTGCTTGGCATTCGATATATCTTGCAAGCGGGGAGACAGCTCCCTACTTTCTCAGTTATCGAGACCATTAGCCCGCACATTTTGACCGTATTACGGTTATCCCTGGTGAGCGCTACTTGTCTTCTAGACATAGCAGTAGTACATCACAGCTTGCATTACATAGAAAATAAATAACACAGTAACTGGTTTTGTAACAAGAAAATTCTCTAGTTAAGAGCTACGCGATAAAAAACGAAAGCAACATCTATACAGGGAAGTAATTTTTTATCGCCATCTAAACATGGCTGTCCACTAAGAACCGGCGATACTGCTATTTAGAAGGCGGCGAGCTGGCAGAAACGTTAGCACGCCGGGCGAAATTCGTAGCCGTATTTCGTCTGTCGTTGCGTTCCGAGTTCAAATTCCGCCGAGGTCGACTTTGCCTTTCATCCTTTCGGGGTCGATAAATTAAGTACCAGTTACGCACTGGGATCGATGTAATCGACTTAATCCCTTTGTCTGTCCTTGTTTGTCCCCTCTGTGTTTAGCCCCTTGTGGGTAGTAAAGAAATAGATATTGCTATTTTAACGCAAGGAGGACTCCTTCTCCAGCTGGTTAACAGGTAGTTGTATATTATAGATTTGATATGTAGTGATATATCAGAAATAGGTAAAACACCAATCGCACGCATCACGACATATTGACGAAAACTCTTGACGTGGTTACAATATTATCGATTCAGTAAAACTCCTGGACATTGTTAACGAATACATGAAAATATGGAAATAAACAAAGCGTTGAGGGCGAGCGTAGTGTGAGTAGTGACTATTCAATGCCTCTTATGCCGTCTATCTTTTTTGTTAATGACCTCTAGAGTGCTTCTACTTTCATACTTAGTTGCTTCGTATGGGTGGGGTGGAGCACAGTGGGCAACAATATTCAAGGTGGGGGTTGGGCAAAAGTAGAGTAGAGAAGGATGATGGATGTAGGTATCTCTAACCCGAAAAGTTCTCAGAAACCAGGAGTATATTTTCCTGGCCAGGTCAACCTTGCTGTTTACGTGGGAGCTTAAGTCTCTGGTGTTGCTGGATGACACTAGGGAGTCACTCGAGGGAAGAACATATGGTAATTTCAGAGTTTTCTCTTTTCCAAAGTGGATCAAATCAACTTTATCTTGATTTAAAAGCATACTGTTTTTCTCCGCCCATTGGACAATAGCAAACAGATCTTACAGAAGGCATGTTTGGTCTCCTATACCCTTTTGAGGCTTTCTGGAATTTGGTATCATCTGCAAAGATTTTCAATCTATTTTGATGACATGTACAATGTCGTTCATGTAAATAATGAAGAGGAGTGGGCCCAATGCAGTACCTTGTTGGACACCAATACTGACTTTGATTGAGCTGGATCGGATTCCCTCAAACACAACATGTTGGGTTCTGTTCGTCAGAAAACATTTTATCCACTGCAGCAGCTTTCCACGGACTCCAATGTTGGACAGTGTCTTCAGCAGGATTTCTTGTCAACTCAGTCAAATGCATTGCTGAAACCAGGGTACATGATGTCAGTGTTGGATTCCTCTCCCAACGCTTTTAAGATGTCATCAAAATGGTGCAGAAGCTGCAACAGACAGTCCCTGCCATCACAGAAACCATGCTGTTTGGGGGTTCAGCAGATTGTTGTTTTCGAGGAAGTGAGTTATACGTGATCTCACCACCCTCTTAAATAATTTAATGATATGAGAAGTGAGTGAAAACGGGCGGTAGTTCACCGTAAGAGATTTGTTTCCCGTTTTGAAGACTGGAATGACAAATTGGGAAAGAAAATTATCAGGAATGCAGCCTTCATCAAAGCTCAGCTAGACGGGGTGTAATTTGATGTCGACACTTCTTCAGGACAGTGGACGGGAACTTATCGGGACCTACTGCCGAGTTGTGCTTGATCTTATCTATTTCTGTTAGGATATCAGGAGCACCAAAAGGTATGTCAGATATGGTCAGTTGAGGGATTACATAACTGATACTAGCCAGATCAACCGCATTAGTGTTACTGAAGACAGAGCAGTATTGTCTCTGCGATATCTCGCACATGGATTTTGCAGCATCATGTACAGTGTTGTTCTCATCAACCTGGGGACTAAGAGTGAAAACTGCTGCTTTATGTTTTATATATGCTGACAACCCCTTCAGTCATGAATGACCATGGGATTGCAACTAGAAAGTTACGCTCCTAGACACAAATCTGGGCAAGGTTATTTATGGAAGACCCGCAGTCGCCCATGCATACCGACCTCCCCTCTCTACGGCATCAATGTTATCCAAGGGAAATGTAAAGCCCGATAAAGCTTGGCACCCGTGACGGCGCAACACATTTCTACAGCTGCATATATGTATGTATGTATGTATGTATGTATGTATGTATGTATGTATGTATGTATGTATGTATGTATGTATGTATATATATATATATATATATATACAAAGAGCAATAAGATTCAAGTTAATTTAAAAAAATTTACTTGAATATGGTACCTAACTTAGATGCACCAAAAAAAACTATACTGATTTAACAATATAGTATGTGGGGTGATTATAAGCGAGAAAGAAGCAACAAGAATGGATAGGTTTTTAGTACGATCGTTTCATACAAGGACAGGTTTTATTAAAAGTTGCAAAGATTACAGCATATAAACGAGTCCCGTACTCATCAGCTAAAATACATGTAAGTTCTCTAGACATCCTAGTGTTTGAGGCTATACTCATGAAGTAATGTAGATAATTAAACAGATTTCTAAAGTTCATTAAAGTTCTTTAAAGATGATGTACAGTCTTATCACAGAATTTTAAAAAAGTTTTGATAGCATCACAGAGAAGGTGACCTAATCCATATGAATTTCCATAGATCTATGGAAATTCATATGGATTAGGTCACCTTCTCTGTGATGCTATCAAAACTTTTTTAAAATTCTGTGATAAGACTGTACATCATCTTTAAAGAACTTTAATGAACTTTAGAAATCGTGTTTAATTATCTACATTACTTCATGAGTATAGCCTCAAACACTAGGATGTCTAGAGAACTTACATGTATTTTAGCTGATGAGTACGGGACTCGTTTATATGCTGTAATCTTTGC
>NC_043017.1:28753733-28761233 GCF_006345805.1 Octopus sinensis
AACACTGTAAAGACTGTATTTAATTCAGATTAATAACAGTCTGTGGGAACGAAAGTACTACTATCGTTACAGGCATTTTCATAATATAAATTTCATATATGCAATATAAAAGGCAGATTCTTATCGATTGGTGCATTTTCGACGGAAAGTTTACATTGTGTAAACGGTGAAAGTCTGATGTAGCATTTAGAAAAACCCCAAGTTTAATTAAATTAGTATATTAAAATTCAGGCGTTCCTTACCTATTTGAATACGATAAATATTACAGTATTAGATAATACACACACATACACACACACAGATACACAACTGTGTGTGTGCGCACGTGTGTATGTATATATTATACACGCACACAACCACAGACATGTGTATGTCTTTGTGTGCGCATGTGTATATGCGTGTATGTGAGTGTGTGTATATATATATTGGTATATAAAGGTTAGATATATCTATATTACCCACATATACATATATATGCGCGCCCACACACACACACAGACACACACAGAATTCGATGTCTGATTTGATGCCAGATCGCTCACAACGTCTTTGGAAAAGCAGAAAGGCGGCGAGCGGGCAGAAACGTTAGCGCGCCGGGCAAAATTCTTAGTGGTATTTCGTCTGCCGCTACGTTCTGAGTTCAAATTCCGCCAAGGTCGACTTTGCCTTTCATCCTTTCGGGGTCGATGTACTCGACTTAATCCGTTTGTCTGTCCTTGTTTGTCCTCTCTGTGTTTAGCCCCTTGTAGGTAGTAATGAAATAGGTATTTCGTCTGCTGTTACGTTCTAAGTTCAAATTTCGCCGAGGTCGACTTTGCCTTTCATCATTTCGGGGTCGATTAAATAAGTACCAGTTACACACTGGGGTCGAAATAATCGACTTAATCCGTGTGTCTGTCCTTGTTTGTCCTCTCTGTGTTTAGCTCCTTGTGGGTAGTAAAGAAATAGGTATTTCGTCTGCCGTTACGTTCTGAGTTCAAATTCCGCTGAAGTCGACTTTGCCTTTCATCCTTTCGGGTTCAATTAAATAAGTACCAGTTACACACTGAGAGAGTAGTGCATGCCATAAAAGTGATACTGGGGTTAAATATACAAAGTCCATTATACCCATCTGTGGTCTACACATTTGCTGTACGCCATCTTTTATACCCAGACAAATCATATACGAGATAACACTTCCAATCAGTTAAGATTAGAAGCCATGAGAGCTAGTGTCTGGTAGGCATCATGGCATTTAATATTATTATTATTATTATTATTATTATTATTATTATTATTATTACTATTATTATTATTATTATTACATTTTATTCCCACTCCTTATCCTCTCAAACTTCTCCCCAACTTCCCCTTTCATTTACCAATTTTTATTCTTTCTTATTCCTCCCAACAATAAAATATGCTACTACGTATCACAGCCACTCGCTTTGCACACAACTATATACACACTTTCTTTCTTAGCGAAACAAACATCCCTCTATCAATTCCTTTCAACTATTAACCTTTACTACCCTCTCTTACTCAACAGTCACCCCACCTTTCTTAGAACCGGTTTTACTCACCATACTTATTCTAATAGAAAGCAGTTCATATTTTGTAGTATTCATGCTAACTCTACATCTACTGATACTTGAAAGAACATCCCTATACTAATATTTATTTATTGATTTGTTGCTTGATATACTTACATAACCTTGCCACTATTATTTTAATATGACGTTTTCAACTACAATAGATATTACCGCCATTATTATATCCTACTGCATTGTATTTCCTTTCCTCTTGTACAGCTTCCTCTTTAGAGCACATACATAGATCAAGCACGTACCTATTTATTTATCTTCTCTGAGATACGTGTCGTAACATCGTGACATTTGTCCTTGTTTACATAGACAATAAACTGCGAGTGCATACATGAGGGGTGGCTGTGTGGTAAGTAGCTTGCTAACCAACCACACGGTTCCGGGTTCATCTTGGGCAAGTGTCTTCTGCTATAGCCCCGGGCCGACCAATGCCTTGTGAGTGGATTTGGTAGACGGAAACTGAAAGAAGCCTGTCGTATATATGTATATATATATATATATATATATATGTGTGTGTATATGTCTGTGTGTCTGTGTTTGTTCCCTTAGCATTGCTTGACAACCAATGCTGGTGTGTTTACGTCCCCGTTACTTAGCGGTTCGGCAAAAGAGACCGATAGAATAAGTACTGGGCTTACAAAAGAATAAGTCCCGGGGTCGATTTGCTCGACTAAAGGCGGTGCTCCAGCATGGCCACAGTCACATGACTGAAACAAGTAAAAGAATAAAAGAATAAATGCTTACGTGCGTGTGTACGTTTGTGAGACTTGTGTAACGTAGATAAATCACCTGTTTTGGTTTTGGTAACATTAATTGTGGTCTTCCCTACGATGTTAAATCTATTTATGATACCCTAATTGAAACTTGGTGGAGGCGCAATCGCCCAGTTGTTAGGGCAGCGTACTCGCTGTCGGGGGATCACGGTTTTGATTCCCAGACCGGGCGTTGTGTGTGTTTCTTGAGCGTAAACACCCAAAGCTCCACGAGGCTCTGGCAAGGGGTGGTTGTGATCCCTGTTGTACTCTTTCGCCCCGACTTTCTCTCACTCTTTCTTCCTGTTTCTTGTGTAACGCTGCGATGGACTAGCGTCCCGTTCAGCTGGGGAGAACACATACGCCACAGAAACCTGGAAACCGGGCCCACAAGCCTGGCTAGGCTTGAAAAGGGTGCATAAATAAATAAATAAAATTAATAAATAATTTAAATCTAATATATGCACACCCTTACAGTAATTTTCAAGGATAATTGTCGGATCATTTCGCTTTGAACGGCAGTCTTTAACATAATTTCTAGTCAACTAAAAAGTGTTAAACTTCGTATACTGGTAGAATGTGTTTATAAAACATATTTTTCTCTTGGCTTTATTGAGAAAATTCTATAGTTTGTAAGATATTTGTTGTTTTTTCTGCAATTTCAACCGATCAATGACGTCTATTGAGTTAAAAAGGATTCTGTGCCGTATGAATATGTCCCTCGCTTAAGAAACAGACTGGATTTATTTACATTTGTGAAGAAAAAAAGATACCCTTCCCCCCACACCAAACCCTAACCCTAACACTAACTAACCCTAACCCTAACCCTAAAAGAGATTGAAATGCAATAGATCGATTCTAGGGTCATAATTATGGGTGATAATTAATTTCATATGACACCGCTAGAAAAAACTGCCGTTCAAACCGAAAAGATCCTAATTGTCTTATAATCAGAAGATGTGCTCCCTTAGTTTTCTCTCCTACGAACTGCTAATCCCCAGTTGAAGTCATATCACGAGCAGTTTCGTCAGACATTTATAAGTTTCAATAGTGAGAAACACTATAAATATTTTATATCGATAAACAGTAATTTATTGATGGTATAACATTAATGACCTTACAAATTTTCACATGATGCTTTTGCTGGACAGCTGGTTAATTAAATGGTGTATATTCACATAGATCAGAGTTTCAATAAGAATTGATGCAAAATATATAATAGAAATAAATCTAGAATCATTTGTATTATGTTCTTCCATGTGGAGTTTGCAGACCAGATGAAATTTTCTATGTGTAATCTTTATATATAAAAGTAAGTTTGTGTGACTGTCTACTCCGATTTAGATTCCTAACTACTCCCACATTTTGCGGTACAGTTTAACCAAAACTGGGTATCTTATAGTCGTGATTCATATCGAGCCCTTCTGGGTATTAGCGCGCGTCTACGATGAGTCTACGATTTTTAAAATAATTTACCATAATTTTTTTCAATTTTAATGCATATTTTTTTAAATATAATGGAAGTAACTCTCTAAAAATGTCTACGATGAGTCAACGATTTAAAAAAAAATTTACCATCATATTTTTTCCATTTTTAATGCATTATTTTGCTATTTTTTGGCTATAACTCTCTAAAAATGCTTTATAGTTATTTCCCTTACAAACCCGAGCAACGCCGGGCGATACTGCTAGTAGTAAATAAATAGAAAATTAATTGGGCGTCATTTTACAGGTCGTTTTCGGAGAATCTTGTTAATATTCTGAAGACATTAGCTCTAAATCTTCGGTTTCTGAGAGATGTGCTATGGTGAATCAGTCTGTATAGATGTAACTTATGAGTATATATCATGTACAATCTTCCTGTTACTTTTACGTTTTCCCCAGCTTCCTTACTTAATCTATATGAGAGAATTATTTAGAATAGAACGTAAATTAGAATACGTGATATTTGGGGCATTGCATACGTAAACAATTTGGAAGCGCGTGGCTTAGTGTTTAGGGTGTTATAAAATCTCTCGTGGAAGCGCCATCCAACCAAAATGCAAATATATGGGAAACTAGCACCTGTGTCATCTCTTGTGAAAGGCAGGAGTGTCCAGTTTGCTGGACATTGTTGTAGAGCTGAAGACGAGGCAATTTCTACTTTTCTCCTCTGGAAGCCATCTACTTGCAATACCGGAGGGTGCACACTCTCCTACCCTGATGTAATCTCCAGGGACACAGACATCCAGCAACAGGACCTCCGTAATGCTATGATGGACCGTGAAGTCTGGCGGAGCATGGTAAATTCCATTGTCTCGACCATGGTCGAACAATGATGATGATGATCGTAAGATTGTGCTTTCAATTCCTGGACTGGGCGACGCGTTGTGTTCTTGAGCAAAACACTTCATTTCACGCTGCTCCAGTCCACTCAGCTGAGTAACGCTGCGATAGACTGGCATCCCGTTCAGCTGGGGAACACATACCTCATAGAAACCGGGAAACCGGGCCCATGAGCCTGGCTAGGCTTTAAAAGAGGGCGCATTTATTATTTTATACGTAAACAAACATATATACTTATATGCATACAGGCATACACATAGACACACACATAAACACACACTCACAGACACAAACACACACTCACACACCCATGTGTGTATATGTGTTGGTAGCGTGTGTGTAAGCGCGCGTGTGTATGCATGTATGTGCAAGCATGTATTATGACCGTCACCATAGACAAAAGACTTGTGACCGATACGAGTACTGCTGGGAACAGAGTACCGTGACGGACCGTCTCTTAGTCAGAAAAACTCTCCTACACGTAGGGCATATATTAGAATATATCTTTAACAATTTATGACGAATCCATTATTGTCGTGGTGTGCTGGATAATGTTTGCAGAAGAGGCTTCTAAGATAATATATTCTCATCTCCTACGTAAACAGCGGAGGCGAGCAAAACGATCTTTAAAAATCTGTCCTTCGGTCTCCAACAAATCTACCCAGCTTCATTGGACTCGTCTGTAACGTCTTGGTCATGTACCCAGGAAAAGCAATTATAATCAGAGTATTTCAAAGATGTGCTGGATGATCGGAGTTATCGGCGTATCTGAAATTAACCTGAGGTATGTACCCTACAAATACGGTGTACGTTGTCCCCGTCCTATCTTTTAGAATGTGATACATGATTTCTGAGATCCCTAAGCCCAATCCGCAGAAAACACAGTAAGAAGACCACACGTAATTTCAAAGAGTATTTCAGATTCATCAACTTGAGTTAACCTGGATTAACTGGCCCGTAAACAATGTTAAACATCGCCACACTGACAATTTTTTAAGGACAGAAATTACGCGCTAAGGAATTTACTTAATCGTAGAGGGCTGGATATAACTAAGTTACAGTTCCTTTTATGTATACCCCTAATACATACATTCATATATATTATATATGCGTGTGTACGAGAACATGTGTATATAACTGTGTGTTTGTTTTGAATGCATTGTGTATGACTGTGTAAATGGTTCGTGAGAAATGCTCTAATCCGCGAAGGAAAACAAAACCTCTGGTTTTAACCCAAATACTCCTTCAGGTATTTGTTTATTGTGCATGGATTCTTTGTAACTCATGAAGTTTGAAACGAGGAACATTGAAAAAAAATATCACAAACACACACAAACACACACACACTCACACATATATATATTACTCTTTCACTTGTTTCAGTCATTTGACTGCGGCATGCTGGTGCACCGCCTTTAGTCGAGCAAATCGACCCCGGGACTATTCTATCGGTCTCTTTTGCCGAACCGCTATGTGACGGCGACGTAAACACACCAGCATCGGTTGTCAAGCAATGCTAGGGCGACAAACACAGACACACAAACATATACACACACATACATATATATATATATATATATATATATATACGACAGGCTTCTTTCAGTTTCCGTCTACCAAATCCACTCACAAGGCTTTGGTCGGCCAGGGGCTATAGCAGAAGACACTTGCCCAAGGTACCACGCAGTGGGACTGAACCCGGAACCATGTGGTTGGTTAGCAAGCTACTTACCACACAGCCACTCCTGCGCCTATGTATTCATTAATGCATAAAGTTCTATATAGATATGCATACACGCATATTTATTAAGCATGTAGGATCTTTTCCTTTTGAACGGCACTTTTTAACACAATTTCTAGTTAACTAAACACTTTAAAACTTCGTATACTGGTAGACGCAGCAAATGATTTTAGCTCACTAGAGGCGATTTATTGATTAAAATTCGAAAAATTAAACTACGTTACACAAACAAATTACAATTTTATCAAGAAAGCCAAGAGAAAAAAATGTTTTATTTTGACACATTCTACCGGTATACGAAGTTTTAAAAGTGTTTAGTTAATTAGAAATTGTGTCGAAAAGTGCCGTTCAAAAGGAAAAGATCCAACATGTACAAGAAGAAGCCTAACCAGCAAAAAATTCGAAGTCACTGTCACCACACTTGGTAAAAATCTCATGTTCGTATTTTCTATTAATGAATATTGATTTCAAATTTTGGGACGAGGCCAACAAGTTGGAGAGATTACATCGACCACTACTCCTCGACTGGTACGTATTTAATCGACCCAGAACGGGTGAAAAGCAAAGATCTTCACCACCACCTCGGCTGAATTTATACTCAGAACGTAAAAGGCAAGAAATACTGCCAAGCATTTTGCCCGGTGTGCTAACGATTCGGCCAGCTCGCCGCCTAAATCAACCAATAAATATTGAGTAATTCTTTTGTTTACAAGTAAATTGCTTTTCTATATAACTTATCATAAAACAACCATCAATATATATCTATATATATATATGTGTGTTGTGTGTGTGTGTGTGGTGTGTGTGTGTGTGTGTGTGTGTGTATGTGTGTATGTATGTGTGTGAGTGTGTGTGTGTGTGTTGGACCCATAGACACAACGATATATACACTCACACACACAGTCACGTGTTGTTATTTCTCGACAAACAAATCGATCAGTAATTGCATGGTTATCTGTTCGTGTGTTGTGATGGAGTAATTACCAAACAAGATGATATCATTTAGTACATTCTGAAGATACGTATTTCATCAAAGTATTAGATTCGATATCAGTTGCTTTCAAACTATCCAAACTATCAACCAGTTCCATTGCTATGT
>NC_043017.1:28771233-28773733 GCF_006345805.1 Octopus sinensis
TCAACCCCTTTTTTCAGACCCCAAAATGGGTTTTGTGGCATATTAGCAAGTCACCGGAATTCAGCCAACGAAAAACACAAAAAATTCTTATGAATTCAGGAACTGGGGTATTCCGGTTTTCCACCCTACTTTTTTTTTTCAGAACAAAATTAAGGGGCTTGCAGCATATGGAGAGGTCAGGGTACTTGATTCCATACAAAAAAACTCGAGTTTTTTTCTTTCTGAGGGAAAATCGTGCAGGTGAAAAGATCAAGGGGGTGAGTTGAAATTTCCGAGGCTTCCACCCCACCCCACCCCACCCCGTTTTCCGGACCCCCTAAAATATTTTGTAGCATATTAGGAGGTCACCGGACTTTATTCAACGTAAAAAAAAAAACGAATGATTCCAGGATATAGTGGTGGGGTGCGGTTCCTCCCTTTTCCGAACAAAAATAAGGAGTATGCAATATATAAGAAGGTCAGGGTACTTGATTCCCCGCAAAAAATCCGGGGATCTTTTGTTATTTCTTAGTGAAAATCTTGCGGGTGAAAGAATCAAATAATACCAATATGTTTACGCTGTATAAACTGCTTGTATATGGCGGTGCATATAAAATAATAAAATTTGAGAAACACGTGGAAACAGAGTTTCGATAACAAGCGTATCGCGAATGCGAACGAATGATATCTAAGGAGGATTAATTGCATTCAAACCCTCGAGCGACTTTTCCTGTAGGCGTTTATATTTGTCCACAACGAACTTCCAGAAGATACCACTGAAGTGTAATATAAAATAATTGAAATCATCCAACGACTGTTATAAGAAATCTTCGATGAAAATGAATATATTAGCATTCAGAGAGCTACTGCCTGAGAAAATATATATAAACAAAACATTTCATCTAGAACCACAAGCAAATTTAACAAGACTTTAGCGAAAAGGAAATAGAACCCACTGCAGCATCACTAGATAAAAATTAAAGAAGTATATGGGAAAATTGTGATACCTCTACAAATGGAAATGCTGAAAGCGTGGTATGGCATATCACCAAAAGAAATAAACCAGTCGCCATTAAAAGTTGAAAAAGAATAAGGCGCAAGAGATCAAAGAGTTGATGAATATATACGTGGAATTTTAAGGAATAATCTTTTATGTATAATAGGATATTGAAAGAGTCGCTGGAAATGGATCCTGATGCAAAGTGTAAAATCTATTAATGTTGTGCCTTTGGAGAACATAGAATTCGTAAATGCAACAAGGCAGAAATATATTTAAAAAGAACGAGAAAAAGAATAAAGTTTCCAAGGGTAGTATCCTGCAAATTCTCATATAGCATGAATTTGCAGGAGTCATCTGGATAAATAGGAAGCAATTCTCGAAAAGGCAAGCGAAACAATTATTTAGACACTCCACTAGAAGAGGAATATATTCAAGAGATTATTGCTCTCAATCAGTTTTTCGGTCCCACGTTGACAAATTCAATAAGACTTGACTCTGATGCAAATGCTCTCCTATCCCAATCCGTTGCTATGTTCCGTGAGACGACCTCATGTTGTACATTGCAGATGACACAAAACAAACATTTCTTTTCATGTTATACACATGCACCAGATAAATTCGCATCTCCTAAGGATAAGGATAAAGAAACTCGAAAGTATATTTTTATAATTGTAATATTCTCAATTGGACACTAAAAGGATGAATACATATGGAATGCAATAAAAAATGTCGATCATCTATTTATGAGGGAAACTGAACGCGATGGGTATTATGGCTCTTCGAAACAATAATAAAGCATCCGCAGTTACGATCACAAAATTATCAAATAATGAACAATGAAATAAATACAAATAAGAGCAAAGCAGATGTCTAAAATCTCATCTAAAACGTAATGAAACTATAGATGACTGTTTGAAAAGTTTAACAAGAAATTATCTCACAAGACGAGTAGCTGAATGATGATGATGATGATGATGATGATGATGATGATGACGATGATGATGATGATGATGATGATGATGATGATATTAATAATAATAATAACAACAACGACAACAATGATAATAATAATAATAATAATAATAATGATGATAATGATAATAATAATAACAACAACGACAATGATAATAATAATAATAACAACAACAACAACAATGATACTATTACTACTACTACTACTACTACTACTAATAATAATAATAATAATAATAATAATAATAATAATATAATAATAATAATAATAATAATAACAACAAGAAGAATAAGAACAACAACAATGATAATAATAATAATAACTGGAGCGGATTATGGGGAAACAATTTAAGGATTTTAGAGCTAGATGACATTCTCCACAGGGAAATGAAAGTCAAGGTCAGCGAGGCGTATCAAAAAGGAATGAAGATGGTGTTGAAATCAAAGCTGAATGCCAAAAATTTGATTACCGCAATGAATATCTGGACAGTTGCGGTGGTCAGATATAATGTGTCCATCCTCAGATGGACTAAGGAGGAAATGTCAACA
>NC_043017.1:28781233-28801233 GCF_006345805.1 Octopus sinensis
TGGCGGTTCGGCTATAGAGAACAAAGAATAATTATTAGCTCTAAAACCGTAAAATTCTGCATCGAAATCGTACTAGATTTCATACGTAATCTGGTCCCCATCACCACCACCATTCGCCCTTAATTTCTAGAATTGATTTCCCAAATAAAATTTCGCTTTGTTATAAAAAGACTTTCCTAAATCTAGTACATTTACAAAAATTGTACCAGACATCCAACCTACCAAGCTATACTATACGGCAACACACAACACAGTCGATATTATACCAAATCTAAATAATAGAAAATTAATATACCTAGAAGTGTGTAGCAGCAGAACTATTAGCAGGATACTAACCTACACATAGTAAACCTGCGAATTTATCTAGTCGTAACGCGAGGGGATATCAACCCGACCAATTCAGGATCTGAGGCACTGCCGACTCCATATAACCGTCCTTCTAATCCGTTAACCTCGAATTCAATTATGGATTATGGAAATGATGTCATTCGTACTGTCAACAACTATCACTTTAACCATCCGAATAGTTCCCTCGCTCCTACCTTCGCAGCACCACATGATGCTGTCCAAGAACTTGGACCTGGAGATCTCCATTTCTAGCGACTTCGAGGCCACCTCATAGTGGTGTCAGGCGTCAGCGAAGAGCCCTCCACGACAACAAGACGACCAAAGTTTTTTTTCCCAAGATCTAGGGTCTCTCGTCCATAAGCCCTAGACCATCACCTATTTTTTTACTACCCACAAGGGGCTAAACACACAGGGGACAAACAAACAAGGACATACAAATGAATTAAGTCGATTACATCGACCCCAGAGCGTAACTGGTACTTATTTAATCGACCACGATAGGATGAAAGGCAAAGTCGACCTCGGCGGAATTTGAACTCAGAACGTAGCGACAGACGAAATACTACAAAGCGTTTCGCCCGGCATGCTAACGATTCTGCCAGCTCGCTCGTCTACACCATCACCTAATCACCCTTACCCGTCTTATTTCTTAACAACAACATCTCATCATCATCATCAACAACAACAACAACAACGACGACGACGACGACGACAACAACAACAACAACAACACATGGTACTTGGCCAGTTAGCCCCTTTCATTTTGATATAGGGTCCAGGACTGGCAGTCCTTTTAATACCCCTACACCGTCCGAGACGAAACTATGTGGCTTCAAATATCCATCTTCCTGTACCATTGGATAATGAATGTTCGCCCAGAATATTCTGTACAAGCACACAGTACACTAATTAATTATAGAATTTTAGCGCCAATTCGGGAAACAAATGTTGCCTAGTTTTGATCTTTCAGCAAAACGATCCATTGAATGACATTTTGTGAGAAACGACACCAGTAAAAATTATT
The DNA here is from genome assembly GCF_006345805.1 of Octopus sinensis. Lineage (NCBI taxonomy): Eukaryota > Metazoa > Mollusca > Cephalopoda > Octopoda > Octopodidae > Octopus > Octopus sinensis. The sequence continues at coordinate 28,782,606 of NC_043017.1, forward strand.
CTATCACTTTTCGTGTTTGCACCCGAAGCGGAACGTGCAAGTAAAATCTTATTGTTGTTGCTTTTGTTGTCGGGTGCTTTATTTTTATAATTCGTTCATTCTTCTGGCATTTGTTTACGTCTTCATGATTTTAATTTTTAATGTTATTTTGTGCGCTGTCTTTGTTTTAATTTGTTTAATGTAATCATTCTTTTGGATGGATCGCAGGAGACAATACGCAAATAATTGCGTAGCATTAGTCGGCATTATGAAATGGGGATGTTTTGGAAATCAAAAACCTAGGCCTAGGCCTTCAAACAGTTCTTTCGTTGCGGAGAATAAAATTGAAAATTATGACGCTCCCTTGAGAGGAATTCTTTTTACTCGCTAAACCAAAATAGGCATCAAATAATAATAATAATAAAAATATTGATAACAATAATAATAATAAGATTAATGATATTAATAATAATAATAATAATAATAATAATAATAATAATAATAATAATAATAATAATAATAATAATAATAATAATAATGTTGATGATGATGATGATGATGATGATGATGATGATGATAACTACCCTGGTGCAATACCAGGCAGTGGCTCTCTTGGCTTCTGATCTTAACTTATTGGAAGTGTTATCATGTACATTGTTTTGTCTGGGTATAAAAGATGGGCAACAGCAAATATTCTGCTCAATACCACAGATTTGCTTGTCAGTTGTTTAACCTTAACCAGTTGAGCATGTCCCTTAGTGGCTGACGATATGTGCATCTCTGATCCTGAGCAGAAGTACTTGGGGAGCATCATAGCCATGTGTTGAAAGGACTTACAAACACATATAACATACAGAAAATTGCACTACTAGGCACTGCACACATCCTACGCAGAACACTTTCCATACAATAACCATCAGAGCATCACAACAAATCACAGCACATACCCAAGGCACACAGAGCTGCGCTCGGTAGTGAAGTGAAAGCACGCTATAAAAATAAAACTACTGAATAATAATAATAATAATAATGATAATGATAATAATAATAATAATTGTCTTGGTAGCATAGTTTTGTCTTGGTATAAAAGATGGGCTACAGCAAATATTCTGCTCAGTACCACAGATTTGCTTGTCAGTTGTTTGACCTTACCCAGTTGAGCATGTCCCTTAGTGACTGACGATATGTACATCTCTGATCACGAGCAGAAGTAGTGGGGGAGCATCATAGCCATGTTTTGAGAGGGATTCTTTGGGGTTTGAATAATTCACCCTTGGAATCAGGGGTGTTTCGTTCAACATCCTTAAACAACCCTTATTCAGGGACCTTTAAGCCGGATGGGCTACTCGACCAGAACAAAATTCTAACTGGGCCCCACCTGCAAGGTCATGTGCTGTTTGTCTTGATATGAGACCACCATGTCGCGCATATATGGTTGTGATGCATGTGCCTGGTGTACCCTTATCAGACGGGTAGTCATGATGGGTATACTGGACTTCGTATATTTTACCCCAGTGTCACTTTGATGGCATGCACTGCTCTTTCACTCAATAATAATAATAATAATAATAATAATAATAAATAATAAAAATAATATATATGATAACAATAATAATAATATATAATAATAAGAATAATAATATAATAATAATAATAATAATAATAATAATAATAATAATAAATAATATAATAATAATAGAATAGTAATGATAATATAATAATAATAATTTCTGCCTGGAAGTTGAGGGAGGTGTCTAGTCGATTAGGTCGTCACTTGAGCTCAAATGGTAATTATCATTCAGTCCCGGAATAATAAACTATTAACTCGACCCTGGTGGGAACAGATAGGCTAAATGCGGCTACGCTTTTTGTCTAGCATGCTAATCATTCTGCCAGCTGGTATCTTAAGATGATGATGAAAATGATGATGATAATACTTTCTACTATAGGCACTAGGCCTGAAATTTGTTGGAGAGGAGAGTCGATTACATCGACCCAATGTTTTCAATGGTACTTAATTTATCGACCACGAAAGGCCACCTCGGCGGAATTTGAACTCAGAAGAAAATGTCTCGAAATATTTTGCCCGGTGCGGTAACTATCCTACGAGCTCGTCGCCTTATGATGATGATGATGATAATGAGGAGGATGTGGAGGTGGAGGAGAAGGAGAATAACAATGAGGAAGGGGAGGAAGACGAAGACGTGGACGAGAATGATGATGATGAAGATGATGATGATAATGTTATGATGATGATGATGATGATGATGATGATGATGATGATGATGATGATGATGATGATAACAACTTTGATGATAATGATATTGCTCACAACGAGCTGGCAGAATCGTTAGCACGGCGGGCGAAATGCGTAGCCGTATTTCGTCTGCCGTTACGTTCTGAGTTCAAATTCCGCCGAGGTCGACTTTGCCTTTCATCCTTTTGGGGTCGATAAATAAAATACCAGTTACGCACTGGGGTCGATATAATCGACTTAATCCGTGTGTCTCTCCTTGTTTGTCCTCTCTGTGTTTAGCCCCTCGTGGGTAGTAAAGAAATATATATCGTTCACGATGACGATGATGGTGGTGATGATGAGTGCGTATTATTTTTCATTTAACTCCAGTTGCTAAATAAGAAGATTACACAATATCAATATATTTATTATTCCCAGTGTGTAAAATACAAAAGAAACCCATCGAAGTTGCCCTTTCTTGAAAGAATATTTAAGAAATACTCGGAGAATTTGCGTGCGGTTACGAATATGGGTTGAATATTCTTTTATCACAAATATACAAGGTTAACAAGAACGTGGAATGGAAAACATGCATACAATTATAAGGTTAACGAGGATGGTCAGAATTGCATAATGGTATGTTGGTTTCTACTAACAATGTATATAATTTCTATTATTAACGGTTTTTTTCTGAAACGTGACTATGCTTAATCTTATACATAATTTGTTAATTATCCTGACAGAAATGTTCGTACCAATTATGATATTCTAGGTATAATCCTTAACTGCCATAATACTTCAGTTCAACATCTAGATCAGTGCAATTGTTAAGCGTTTCAGCACGCTTTGCACAATAATGGAGCCATTTTGTATTGTCATGTCGATAATTATTAGGCAATTGACTTTCTCGTCGTAGACAATTATGTCAGGTTAATTATTTTATTTCCCCTGATTTGACTACATTCTAAGATTTCATATTCTCACAGTTTTTCCATATTATTGCATATATACCATTATATAATTTCCGTTACAGCGCCAATGGAACTAAACACCTGTTTCTGCTGTAAGCCCTGAACATATTATAAATCTATCATTGGGTTCAGCCAGGAGTTCGGGGCGCCATCATTAAATATTACTCTTTTACTCGTTTCAGTCATTTGATTCGTTTCAGTCATTTGACTGCGGCCATGCTGGAGCACCGCCTTTAGTCGAGCAAATCGACCCCAGGATTTATTCTTTGTAAGCCAGGTACTAATTCTATTAATCCCTTTTGCCGAACCGCTAAGTTACAGGGACATAAACACACCAGCATCGGTTGTCAAGCGATGTTGGGTTGGGGGGACAAACACAGACACACAAACACACACATACATATATATATATATATATATATATATACATATACTTATGAGTTTCCGTCTACCAAATCCACTCACCGCTAAGTTACAAGGACATAAACACACCAGCATCGGTTGTCATGCGATGGGGGGGGGCAAACACAGACACACAAACACACACATACATATATATATATATATATACATATGAGTTTCCGTCTACCAAATCCACTCACAAGGATTTGGTCGGCTATAGTAGAAGACACTTGCCCAAGGTGCCACGCAGTGGGACTGAACCCGGAGCCATGTGGTTGGTAAGCAAGCTACTTACCACACAGCCACTTACAATATTCCTACAAATCTACCAATTTTACCAATATAACAACGTTTGATTTCAATATGTTTAAATACCACTCTGAACTTCGTAGTTTTTCGTTTCAGTGTATTGTGTATTTTTAAATTCCGTTTCGGTTTTTTTTTTCGTGATCAAATGTTACTGTCATGTCGTAGAATGTAAATCTATTTCTTTAATCAAATTAGTTTGTATGTACTTTAATATTTCAACATTTTTTTTCTACGATTGCATGTAGTTTATTTCCGTACTATACTGTTTCAGAGCATATACTGTTTCTTTTTTAACTTCTATCCTTTTGTGTGTGTATAAACAAATACTGTTGCAATTCACTTACAATTTTCTGACTTCGGTGATTTTCTTGTCTTTTTGGTGTAACATCACAGAGGTTTCTATTTTTATCTGCATCTGTACATACTAACAATGGAATACGTAGATTCTCTCTCATCAGTGAGTTCTGCTAGTACTTTGATGAATTTTCTGTCTAAAAACATCAATTCACCCAATTCCATTCTTATAATATTGAATATGTAATATATAATTTACTTCCCTTATAAAGTTTAAGTTATCTTTTTGTAATACTAAGTTATTGCTTGACTTTAATTTGATTCCAAGTCAACAATTCCATTCCCCATAAAATATTTTTGAGTTTCGGGTCTAAGTGGATGAACTCAGTGCATAATTTAGAATTCTCAGACCTATTTTATATGCATATGCCTTTTATAAATACCTTTTTAAATAGATTTTATGCTTTGGTTGCACTTATGAAGAAAATTTGAATGGGATTTCCAATTTAGCATTGGCCCCTACAAGTATTTTAAAATCATCCAGTAAAAGGAAATAGTTTCTACTTCGTAGCATAGATAGAGATGGATGGCTTTTTTAAAACAACAAATGTTGAGTTAGATATAAGATAATACGAAATAGAAATGTGTCTGTGTGTGTGTGTACAGAAGGCAGTATGATAATAATGTGTGTGTGTGTGGTGGTGTGTGTGTGTGTGTGTGTGTACAGAAGGCAGTATGATAATAATAAAAATACGTTATGGCGAAAGTTCTGATAACATTTGACTTCCTCTTGTATGTATATATATGTAAGTATGTATGTATGTATATATGTGTATATATGTATTTATGTATGTATGTATGTATGTATGTATGTATGTATGTATATATATATATATATATAATATATATGTGTGTGTGTGTATATATATATATATATATTATATATATATATATATATGTGTGTATATATATATATATATATATATATATAGGCACATAAATAATGGTTAGAACGTTGGGTTTATAACCATGAGGTAATGAGTTCTATTCCTCGACTGGGCTGTGTCTTTTAAAAACGGCGGTGCATCAGCATGGCCACAGCTCTGAGCTGAAACAAGAAAAAATATATATATATACGACAGGAGGTCAAATGTTATCCGCACTTTCATTATAACATATCTTTATTATTGTCATACTGCTTTCTGCGACTGCGTGCTTATAGTTGGTACAATTGTGGTCACGTGATCGACGTTTGAGCCTGATCGTTCCATTTTCTTTCTAGTCTTAGAATGTAAGCATGGCCACCCCACTAGCGATGTGCACCAAAGCAGAATAAAGAGCAATGATCCGATTTCTCGTGTCGCAAGCTGTGTCAGACGCTGAAATTCTTCGGTGGATTTTAGTACAATGCAGTTATAGTGCACTACCACGTGTGGATCAAGAAATTTAAGAGTTTAAAAGTTTTGGGATTCAAAATATTCTGTACTGGAAGACTACCTGGAAAAGGGGTGTGCGATCAACAGTACAAGATACAGTTCTTTGCTGACCAATAAGCTGAAGCCAATTGTCGAGGAACGTGTTGCTGTTGCATGAAAATGCACGCCCACACACGGCTCCCCAGACCGCTGAACCCATTAACCAATTAGATTTTGAGGTGCGGGAAGACCGCACCTACAGCTCAGATCACGACTATTTCGTCTATCATATCTTTCGATCGCTCAAAGATGTTTTACGTGTTCAGCGATTATCTGCGCATGAAGATGTGAAGGAAGCGATGTGTAAATGGTTGCACGGCCGACCGAAAGACTTCTTATTGGATGGAACACGCAGGCTTGTGGACCGCCGGACGAAGTGCATCGAAAATGATGGAGACTATATAGAAAAATGTCGTACTGTTTTTATCCCCTGATTTTGTTTATATACATTTTGTTTATATACATTTTGTTTATATCCCCTGATTTTGTTTATATACATTTTGTTTATATACATTGACAAAACAATGCGCATAATTTTTGAGTCTCCCTCATAAACAATAATACTTGGGTGGAATATATAAACATTTAATGCATCGCTACGCGTGTTTCCACAAATCGTATATCTCTTGACATCACAGTCCGCATTACTGGAATGATTATGGTTTAGTCCATAGTATCAGTGGAGATCAGAGATCAGGCTGATCATCTTCATGGATTCATTTCTTCAGGTGATATATACGGCATTAATAGATGTACACCAGATGGGTGTTTATCCCTTTCAACCAATATGAAGTTTGAGTGAGTTAAGTGGGTATTTTGGTGTGCATTTGGTGGGGAGAAAGAGGTGATGGAGAGAGAGAAACAATTGGTTGTTTTATGGGGATGGAGGTGATTCTTGGCTCAATGTTTTCTTCATTCAACAGATATCAAGGACGGGTAGTACTTACTTCTGTTTGATCTCATCAATGCATGGCTCTCTTCAATGAATTCTGAAGTAAACAGGTCAACCAACACTATCGCTACGGCCACCAGCCGTTGGGATTTATTGACTGAATTGATAAATGATATTTTCTTGAGGTGAACTATTCATTGTCTTTGATAGTAGAGTGTATAAAACCCCAAATATTAGTTGGCTTGTTTATTTGTATGCGTTCTTGCCATGTTCTATAAAATGCTTTATCGTTTCAAAATACGCTTTTGAAATATCAGAAACAGAATGACTGAAACACGTAAAAGATAAAACATATATATGGCCAGAGCCTGAAGGCTGAAACATATATCGGAATATATATATATATATATATATATATATATATATATATATAATATATATATATATATATATATATAATATATATATATACATATATATATATATATAATACATATATATATTATATAATATATATATACATATATATATATATATATATATATATATAATATACAATATACATTATATATATACATATACATATATATATACATATACATATATATATATATAATATACATATATATTTAATTTATATTTATATATATAATATATATATATATATATATATATTATATTCTAACAAATTATTTATGCTATGTTTGTACTGAAGAGCTCAATATGTTCTCCAAGTAATTTCTGTTTTTGCGTTTGTATGCCTATCGGCTTTTATTCTCATTCAGTTGCAATAAATTAAGTACAGCATGGATTCCAAATTTCCTTTGCACACCAAAGTTTCTATATTATTTTTAAAGTAGACTCGCACCCTAAATTTAATCGCCATCATGGTATCATTTCCGCAAGAAATCTCGTCTACTATATATCCCATGATGCGTTCTTCTGAAAATTTAAAACATTAAAGTTTCTAAAATGCAGTCACGTTGTTTTTAGATATAATTGATTCTTTGAACTACTTTTGTTCACTCATATTTTATGTGAGAATATGGGATAACAGCCGTGATATTTTTTTTATGAGATGAGATTAGCGAGCTTTTGCATGTAGGCGGATTACGGCTTTTATAAACACCTAAATTCTATATTGTAGTGTGAAAATGAATGACTAAATTGTTCTGAAACATGCAAAAACAAAAAATGTTCTCTCTTCGGAAGTTTTCGATGACGTTTCAGTGAACGAAATATAAAAAAAAAAGAAAGAAAAGAAAAAGAAAAGAGAAAAAAGGACAATTTCTAAATTTCCAGACACACAGTCATAAAAATAAAATCCAGCTATCTATGGTATCATTTAGGTGAAAACTCAAAATCCCAAAATAACAAACATCGTAAAATATACATGATGTCTCATACAAAATGTTAGTTTCTTTAAGTAATAAATACCAATATTATAATGAGTACGTTTTATGAAGAACGATAGGTTGATACTTTTGTATATCGTGATATAATCTATGTTTATTTCATTAGGTTAATCATTGAAGATAATGGCGTACATATTTCATAATATATACGTTAAGTGATTTTAAAGAGCTTTTAGGAAGGGACATATTGGAGTATGGAGATATCGAGAATAACTTTTGAAGATCTAAGATATAACAAATTGTTAGGGTAATACATAATGAAATATAATTTAACAGATATATATATATCTATATCTATATATATATATATATATATATATTATATATGTGCATACATATATATATATATGTATATTATATATACATATATTATATATATATACATTCATACATATATATGTATATGTATATATATATACATATATATCTACATATATATATATATATACTTATATATAGGTATATATATATGTATATATATACATATATATATATGTATATATATACATCTGTGTATGTGCTCGAACATCTATTCATATACAGACATAAATGCTTGTATATATAATTAATTAAACCATATAATATATGGAATAAAATATCATACTGGTATATGAATATTAATATTGATATTATGGTAATAGCACTAAATATTGAAAGTGAGCTAATTAAATTATTCTATGAATATCGTATAAATATCCTGGTAACAATATACGATGTAAATAGAGATATTATAGAAAATAGCCGTGTGAACTCTGAGTTGTTGAAATCTAAAAGTAACTTGAATGCCGTGCAAAACCATCAGTGGGAAAAGCAGAACCGTGTAATTATACTTTGTACTAAATACAGGACAGTTTATGAAGATTTTTTTGTATAAAACGCAAACAAACAAATAAAATTATAAAGTTCGAGTTGTAATTTGGAATGAGTGAATTCTAGGAACAATTTTGAGATTCATCGGCCCACAGTTATTTAATGCATTTCCAAAACATCTGAGAGATCTTCATAGAGTAGGGATAAATGTCTTCAAGAAATTACTTGACCTCTTGCAGTCCAAGAACACAGATGAACCTATATCACGGCAAGAAACTCAAAAGACATCAACATAAAATTCGTAATAGAAATGGTGATTACAGTGGCAGTGATCCAGCATGGCCACAGCCTTCCAGTTGAAATATATGAAATAATAAAAGTATATGTCGTTGCTTCATGTGGAAATATAGGGGAATGAGTGGAAATCTAGGGTCATCCACGTCTGACGCATCTTTAGCAGCAAACTCTAAGACATATTCAAGGGCACATTTCTTCCACTTAATTTGTAAATAAGGTTGTAAATGGCTATCAATTTTCAAAATGTTGGATTATGAATTCAATTATTGATGCACTTTTAGCCTCATCAAAATCATTTCAGGATTTTTCAGATCATCCGCTAGTTTCTGTGACTTTTGTGGCCTTTTCACTGGTTTACTTTGTTTCAGATTATTGAGATTTTCCTCAGTGACCAAGTGGAAATTGCCAAATCTTTTTTTCAAGAATAGTGAGTGCTTGTTGATATCCTACCACACCACTGATTAAGAGACAGCCCCTGATGGCCTCTCTCGCGGGACCTTTTGTATACTGAATTAGCCGTGTTACTTTGAAAATTATTATTATTATCTGTAGAAATCGAATCAACGTTGAGTTGGTACGATTTAATAAATAGATGATGCATGAGCGGATCACCCTTTTGGCATTTTTAAGCATGTAAGTAACTCATTGAGTTCAATAAGGGGTTTTTCAACCACACTTTGTAAATTTTGGGGCTTCATATTTTTGAATGCATATTTTACCGTGTAGAAAATATTCACATAGTGGGTTTGCAAACTGTATAAATAGTTTTCACTTTCGTCAACCTCACCTTCATGTAGGGTTTCATGAAAAGCCTTATGTGCCTCACTGAATCTTTTGAACTGGTGCTTCAATGTTTTCCCTTGCTCACCAAGTGCATCTGAAGCGTCTTCCGCAATGCATTATTTCACTTAATTTATTTCAAAAGTTAGTGTTCTCTTAGACAATGTCCTTTCTCTTTTGAGATCCGCTATCATAAAGCTTGTGATATTCAGATGAATCGATGGCACAAAGTCCCTTCCCAACGCCTTTTAAACAACTGAGAGGTTCTCTGCGAAGTTTTTTTCTACTGTTGCAGCTTCGTGTAGAAATCTAGGCGAGCGGGATTAAAATCACCAAAAATTTTTGTCAGCTCATCATTATAGGAGCAACAAAAGTTGGTAAAACTGGTACAAATTCACGTTCACAGTAACATGAAATACCTACCTACAAAAAAAAGTAAATAACAAAAATATTCCGGGATGACAGCGGGTTTTCCGAGACTTTGATGGACACAAAAGTCACCACCAGCCTGTCCTAAGACAAAAGCAACCTCGACTCCAGATACAAACCGGAAGTGGCCAAGACCAAATAATATTACAATAAACTTATCGTTGGAGCTATCAGAATATTTGTGCAGTTGTGTGTGTGAGTGTGTGTGTGTGTGTGTGTGTGTGTGTGTGTGTGAGTGAGTGAGAGATAGAGAGAGAGAGGAAAAAGAGAGAGAGAGAAAGAGCTCATGTGTTATGTGGATCTATGAATGTGACCCCATAGTTATAATATGTGGGAAGTAAGTATTTGTTGCTTCACTGCATCCCTGTTACTGTCAAAATACTGCAAATGATTACACACCACGAGGGAAGAAAGAAATTAGAATTTGGTTGAACAGATTCTCAACGGCAAAGCAGTCCTTAAGGACGCAAACCTGTACAACCGAATCATGTTGAATATATGAGTAGATTAGGAGTATTCTCTTTTACTCTTTTACTCTTTTACTTGTTTCAGTCATTTGACTGCGTCCATGCTGGAGCACCGCCTTTAGTCGAACAAATCGACCCCGGGACTTATTCTTTGTAAGCCCAGTACTTATTCTATCGTTCTCTTTTAGCCGAACCGCTAAGTGACAGGGACGTAAACACACCAGCATCGGTTGTCAAGTAATGCTAGGGGGACAAACACAGACACACAAATACACACATACATATATATATATATATATATATATATATATACGACAGGCTTCTTTCAGTTTCCGTCTACCAAATCCACTCACAAGGCATTGGTCGGCCCGGGGCTATAGCAGAAGACACTTGCCCAAGCTGCCACGCAGTGGGACTGAACACGGAACCATGAGGTTGGTTAGCAAGCTACTTACCACACAGCCACTCCTGCGCCTATTCATTTGAATATATATCTTACGTAATAGATGACAGATGAACTATGTCTTGGCAATGCTTCTGCTGCTTTACTTCAAGCCATGAAGTAAATGACAATAGCAGGTGACAGCGGGTTAAAGGTAGGAACTGAAACGATCAGTGTAGTCACTAACAGAATTAAGCTATCGACGAATGTGTTTCAGTGTGACAATTTATCTCTAACATCAGACACTTTGTCAGTCATGCTAATTCTAATTAAAAGGATCCACTGCAGAAAGAAAAAAATAATGTCACCAAAACCTATTCTATAGACGACCTTATGTCATACTATAGTAATAGCCGTGACATCAGATGAAATTAGTTTCAACCTTTAGTCCGGAAAAATGTTCATGATTATTAATCAAAGAAAGATTGTCTTAGAGGTAAGGAATATACAAACCAATGGTGTATACCAGTGATGAATATTACAAATACCAAAGACGATGAGCTGGCAGAAACGTTAGCACGCCGGACGAAATACTTATTGGTATTTCGTCTGCCGTTACGTTCTGCGTTCAAATACCGCCGAAGTCGACTTTGCCTTTCATCCTTTCGGGGTCGATAAATTAAGTACCAGTTACGCTCTGGGGTCGATGTAATCGACTTAATCCGTTTGTCTGTCCTTGTTTGTCCCCTCTGTGTTTAGTCCCTTGTGGGTAGGAAAGAGATAGGTATTTCGTCTGCCGTTACGTTTGCCTTTCATCCTTTCGGGGTCGATAAATTAAGTACCAGTTACGCACCGGGGTCGATTTAATCGACTTAATCCCTTTGCCTGTCCTTGTTTATCCCCTCTATGCTTAGCCCCTTGTGGGTAATAAATAAATAGGTATTGTTAGTACGCCGTCTTAACGTTTTGAGTTCAAATTCCGCCGAGGTTGGTTCTGTCTTTCATCCTTTCGGGTTCAATAAGATAAGTACTAGTTGAGTACTGGGGTTGATGTAATTAACTTACAAGCTTCCCCGAAATTTCTAGCCTTGTTTAATCAGTATTACAAATACCTAAGAATCGACAAGTATGTTTGATTTAACGGTTCCGTGATTAAAGATAAACTAACGAAATAACATTCCACCAATGAATGCCAGAGTTACTTGCATTATTTAAAGCAATTTCTCGGCTGCTATTTCTGTGCCAGTACTAGCACTAACATTTGGTATATTAAAACTGGACATGTGAAAGTATGCACAACTGGAACATAAAAATTAGGAAAATACTATCAAATACTGGTGACATCCATATCAACTATATTGACGACCGGATCTCTGTTAAATGGAGGCAAAATATAAAATCGGTTCACAAAGTCTTTAGTGAGGTGGAATTATTGGATCTGAACTAAATGTGAGATCTTTCAGCTACGCATGAGTTGCATCTCTTTGATTCATTTACATGTGGAACAGATTTTTCCACGATGTTCCACTTGATTGTATATATTGCGTGGTCTTCAGACGCCATACGTGACATACATATCAAGAAAAACATTGACAGGATCAACATTAAATGGATGCAACATATTTAATCAGCCCAAAGAGTCTCTGAGCGCCGCATTATTTAAAGACAGACATTAAGAGATCGCGTATACAGTCAACAGAACATTAACACTATAATAAGATCACACAAAAATTAAATCCTCCTAAACCAGGTAGTTTGAGAGAACAGATTATCCATTATGACCAAAAGTAGATGTGGTCTGGGCCGATTTATTTAGACAAAGACCAGGATGGGTAATACTCTTCATTCAAGTAAAATGTTATAGGTGCAGGAGTGGCTGTGTGGTAAGTAGCTTGCTTACGAACCACATGGTTCCGGGTTCAGTCACACTGTGTGGCATCTTGGGCAAGTGTCTTCTACTATAGCCTCGGGCCGTCCAAAGCCCTGTGAGTGGATTTGGTAGACGGAAAGAAGCCCGTCGTATAGATGTATATATAAATGTATGTGTACGTATATGTATGTGTGTCTGTGTTTGTCCCTCTAGCATTGCTTGACAACCGATGCAGGTGTGTTTTTTATGTCCCCGTCACTTAGCGGTTCGGCAAAAGAGACCGATAGAAAAAGTACTGGGTTTACAAAGAATAAGTCCCGGGGTGGAGTTGCTCGTCTAAAGGCGGTGCTCCAGCATGGCCGCAGTCAACTGACTGAAATAGGTAAAAGCGTAAAATATATGTAAATATACCGCAAGCTAGAAAATATAATTGTCAGAGAAACCTTGAATAAAGGCATCCTATCCCAACTTGTAGGCTACACTTACGCTGTTTGTAAACAAAAGGTAGCTACCAGCACACAATCACCAAAAGATATAAGAATGGCTGTAGACATTCACGTATGCTTGTACTACACCAGTGTGGAGCATATCATGTATATACGAATCATGTGTTCAAATAAATCTATAATATACTGTATTCCTATGAGATATAACATTGTTTGTATAGCCATCTATATGGCTATACGCAGGAAGGAATGTATTGATAGCCATACAAAAGGCACGTCAGAAGCAATAAAAACACGTGTTTAAAAATATAGATTGCTGGTGGTACATTCTAATAAAATAGGCCAAATATTATTTTATTTTATGATGTGCATATTTGCATAGATCGGTAATGTGATGGATGTGCATACCTCGACAAGAATTGAGGCAAAATAGAACAAGTGAAGCACAAAGCTCAAGAGCCGTCTTGGTTTAAAGAAAAGGGACCATATAGTCAGTGACTGGTTTTGTTACGATAAAATAATGGATAAAAAAATTCACAAAGCACAACACTCATACATATGCAGGAGTGGCTGTGTGGTAAGTAGCTTGCTTACCAACCACATGGTTCCGGGTTCAGTCCCACTGCGTAGCACCTTGGGCAAGTGTCTTCTACTATAGCCTCGGTCCGACCAAAGCCTTGTGAGTGGATTTGGTAGACGGAAACTGAAAGAAGCCCGTCGTATATATGTATATATATATATATATATATATGTGTGTGTGTGTGTGTGTGTGTGTGTGTGTTTGTGTCTGTGTTTGTCCCCCAACATCGCTTGACAACCGATATTCGTGTGTTTACGTCCCCGTAGCCTAGCGGTTCGGCAAAAGAGACCGATAGAATAAGTACTAGGCTTACAAAGAATAAGTCCTGGGGTTGATTTGCTCCACTAAAGGCGGTGCTCCAGCATGGCCGCAGTCAAATGACTGAAACAAGTAAAAAAGTAAAAAAAAGTATGCACACATGCGCCCTCATACATTTGCATATACACACATGTACGCACGTAAGTATACGCATATATATATATATATATATATATATATATATATACTCACACACATTCACACATACGCACACACACATATGTATGCATGTACGTATATGTGCATACATCCAAACATACGCTCCCCAGGGGTTGGAGTATAACAATCTCTTCTTTTACTAACACATAGAAGCAAAAATGAAGACGACCTCATTTTCGCTTACGCTGTGGTGAATTACTTCTTTTGAAAAGGATATTTCATTCCATACTTGGTTATAGATAATAAATAATGCTTACAAATCCATGATTTCCCGATATATTAAATACTTTACATCCATTGAATGTGATGTATTCAAATTTATTCAGCATATGCACATAAATTCTTAGATCCAGTACAAAAACTCTGTCAGTTATGACAGCTTAACGAGCAACTAGAAGCAGACAACTTGTAATTCCCTAGCTTACACGTTTCAGAACATGTGCAGTGTTTCTGTTCTAAAAGGATATGTACCGTTTGTAATCTTTCGTTAGCTATAACATCCTTATTTATAACTGCACAACATTTCTTCTGTGTAATATATTTAATCTCCGGTATATAAGTAGTGATGTGGATAGTTTCTTTTTTATTATTTTTAGTTTAGTACCCTGCTTTAGTTCCGAGGAAGTTTTGTTACAATATAAATATGAACAATACCGCTACTATTTTTTGTATATGTACGTCTATCTGTCTTGATCAATGTTTCCACCACAATATACGGATTTGATGCGGTATGATGGCTTGTATGTCTCGGCCTGAAAGCTATGCCAGCGGAGAGCACTCTTCTTCTAGGGTCACCTCTACTGGACATGTCAAAAGATAGAGGCGACACTAATATAATATATGTATTCGCAATTACAGATGCGTTTACGTAGGGTCAACAAAACCTTTATCTAGAAAAACAGCAGAGTTGGGGAAGCACCAATGGGAACTGAAAATCAATATGACCTGGGGGAGATAAAACATTCCAGAATCCAGAGTAGTAGAGGAACGTCATCGGTGTCCTGTGCTCCACAAGGTGCGAAGGGCTTCACGAAATAAAATAAAGATATCAAACTGTATCCTGTGGTGATGCTGCAACTTGGAAGACCAAGAGTCTTCGACGGAATGGAGTTCTCACTTACATAATCCACAGGTAAAACCCAGTTAAAAGAAAGCACCGAAGATTGATAGTAGTGAAATGTGCCACACTGAGAAGGCTGCCGGTCAAGTGGCACCTCACTGTTCGTTTAGAAAAAAAGCATTGCCTTGTAGTGCGTTTTATTGCTGTTCATTTTCCGACCGTCTTCTTTTAGTACACATTTTTATGGTTAGGAATATCAGTAAATAATAAAGAAATGAAATCACAGATGTTGTGTCAGTGCATAATTAGTGTTATACCACTGCAAAAGTTTTGTTGTGACAAATTAGGCAACAGCCAAATAGGAGACATAGAAAAAACATTGCACTTCGTGCGTTTGTTTGGTGTTCGTTATTTTGACGGTCTTTTTTTTTAGTAGACAATTTATTGATTAGGAATTTCAGAGAGAAATTGTGAAATGAAATTACAAATGCTGTCTCCTGTTAGTGTTAGTGTTGAAATTCCGACGCTCTATTATAAGAGTGGATGGCAATGCAAACAGTAAGTCCTATGAAGTTACAAATACTGTGGCCTGTCAGTTGGATTTTGGTTGACTCGTCCTGTATACTCTTTCTTTTTACTCTTTTACTTGTTCCAGTCATTTGACTGCGGCCATGCTGGAGCACCGCCTTTAGTCGAGCAAATCGACCCCGGGACTTATTCTTTGCAAGCCCAGTACTTATTATATCGATCTCTTTTGCCGAAATGCTAAGTGACGGGGACGTAAACACACCGGCATCGGTTGTCAAGCGATATTGGGGGGACAAACACAGACACACAAACACACACACACACATACATATATATATATATACATATATACGACAGGCTTCTTTCAGTTTCCGTCTACCAAATCCACTCACAAGGCATTGGTCGGCCCGGGGCTGTAGCAGAAGACATTTGCCCAAGATGCCACGCAGTGGGACTGAACCCGGAACCATGTGGTTGGTTAGCAAGCTACTTACCACACAGCCACTCCTGCGCCTATGTTTGTCTTATATAACAGAAGAAACATCTAATAATTGAAATGGGAAAAATATGGATTTCATATACAAGCGTTTTGTTCTTTAAGTTGCAATACAGCAACTTTTGGTATTTGACAGCGAGAAGCTAAAACAAAGATTGGTATATCATATAGAAGAATAGCTTTACGGAATCCAGGTGACTGCGATAGCATTGACAAGGCTAAAGGTCAAGTGGAGCATCCATTTGTCACTGTTCCTTTTGACGTTTGAATAGGCGGTATATCGTGAATGAAGCTAGAACGATACCTGTATCAGATAGAAGAATATCTATTTAGAAATACGGTTCGGCAAAAGAGACCGATAGAATAAGTACTGGGCTTACAAAGAATAAGTCCCGGGGTGGATTTGCTCGACTAAAGGCGGTGCTCCAGCATGGCCGCAGTCAAATAACTGAAAAAAGTAAAAGAGTAAAAGCGTACATATGCACACACACACACATCTTATCTATCTATTTATCTACCTACCTACCTACCTACCTAACTAACTAACTACCTAAATACTTACCTAATTACCTATCTATCTATTTATCTACCGATCTGTCTATCTATGGGCAAGCAAAGAGGATATAACACTTGCTGCTCACACTCACACATACATAATTTAGGCCAATGAACATTGTTACCTTGGACTGAGATTTTACACACAATTTTCTTTTAAAATTAAGCACATTAGTGAATTCCCGCGAATAAATATTGACAAGGAGAACTCACCCAGATATACACAAGCTTCCACACATAATCCGACTGATGCACAAAAACTCATAATACATTTAATTGCCTCCAAACATCTCCAGTGATTAATATAAGTAGTAATAATGCGAATAAATTTAATCAAGCTATTATTTCAATAAACCTAACAATTACACATTTCACTAAATCCCATACGTCGAAGATTAGCGAATGTGTACATCAGTAAACGCAAGTGTTTGACTATGTTTCTATTGAAATGTGTGACTGAGGGAGTGGTGCAAGAAGATTTTGGAATATAAGATATGAGAATGTAAACAGTTTTCTTTATATATTAATTTTCAGACGAAAATTGAAGAAACCTAGAAAAAAAACAACAAATAAAACGTAACAAAGATAAGCAGATTTGTTCAAAAGCAATTCATTTGATTTAAAGTGATACCAACATAGCTTAGGTGTTACATACATAAAAAAATACACACACACACACACACACATATATATATATATATATGTATATATATATAGATATACATATACATATATATATATATATATATAATATATATATATATACATATATGTTTATATATATATGTTTATATATATGCATATACATATACATATATATATGTGTGTGTGTGTATATCTATCTATCTATATATATATCTAGATAGATTGATAGATAGATAGATAGATACAGGAAGAATTAAAAGAAAAACAAAAGATGAAGACATGTGATGCAGACCACAAACAAATGTATTAGTTTAACGCTCAGGAAGTGAAAAAATTCTTTAACGTTTCGAGCCTACGCTCTTCGACAGAAAGGAACACAGAAAGAAACAAGGAAAGAAAATAAAGTATGTGTAGTGGCTAGCAATCTATCATGTTCAATTTCGGACGTAGGTGGGGGTCACACAGGAGTGCTGGGAAGAAGGGGAGATTATAAAGTAGTGGTGATTCCAAAACGAAGGTGCGCGTGCGTGTGTATAAGAGAATATGTGTGTTGTTGTGGAAGAGGACTGGTGACCTTGACGTGTGCGTTTGTGTATATGTAGGTGTGTTGAATTTGGGTGGGGCTCGGAAGTGGTCAGTGCTAATGTGTGATGTGATGTGGTGTTGTGTGGTCTGGTGGTGTATGGTGTAGTAGTGTCTGATGTGGTGTGATGGTGTTGAGATGTGGAGGAGACGAGAGTGGGGAAAGAAAGGGTGAGGTGCGGGTTGGGCTGAGCGTGGGGTTAGAGGTGGGATATGTGTGTTAGGCTGAGTATGGGGGTAGAGGAGGGGTA
>NC_043017.1:28806233-28811233 GCF_006345805.1 Octopus sinensis
TTAGGCAGTTTTTCCGGCATGATAGCGACTCAAATAATAATTATAATAATTCTTTTCTACTCTAGGCACAAAGACCCAAAGTTTGAGTGAGGGACCAGTCGATTAGATCGACCCCAATACGTAACTGGTACTTAATGTATCGACCACGAAAGGATAAAAGGCAAAGTTGATCTCGGCTGAATTTGAACTCAGAAAGTAAAAACAGACGAAATACCTATTTCTTTATTACCCACAGGGGGCTAAACATAGAGGGGACAAACAAGGACAGACATAGGTATTAAGTCGATTACATCGACCCCAGTGCGTAACTGCTACTTAATTTATCGACCCCGAAATGATGAAAGGCAAAATCGACCTCGGCGGAATTTGAACTTACAACGTAACGGCAGACCAAATAAAAGACGAAGCTGACCTCGGTGGTATTCGCGAATGTTGCAAGTCCTGGTATCACTGGCGCCTATCACATCGAAACCTTAGCTTACCGGATAACAGAAGGGGGTTAGGTGATCCTCACGATGAACTCGGCTAATAACCGGATCTGTCCTGCATACCCCAACAGCTGTTCGACAAATCTCCACAAGTCAAGAGTGGCTGTGTGGTAAGTAGCTTGCTTACGAACCACATGGTTCCGCGTTCAGTCCCACTGCGTGGCATCTTGGGCAAGTGTCTTCTACTATAGCCTCGGGCCGACCAAAGCCTTGTGAGTGGATTTGTTAGACGGAAACTGAAAGAAGCCCGTCGTATATCTGTATATATATATATGCATGTGCGTGTATGTTTGTGTGTCTGTGTTTGTCCCCCTAGCATTGCTTGACAAGCGATGCTGGTGTGCTTATGTCCTCGTCACTTAACAGTTCGGCAAAAGAGACCGATAGAATAAGTGCTGGGCTTACAAAGAATAAGTCCCGGGGTCGAGTTGCTCGATTAAAGGCGGTGCTCCAGCATGGCCGCAGTCAAATGACTGAAACACGTAAAAGAGTAAAAGAGAGAGTAAAGAGTAAGTCGACAATGTTCTGACACTGGACGACTACTGGTAGAACGGCTTCCTCTCCCTGGGCACGTCCCAGACACGTCCATCTGTGAGCAATTCTGTACCTATAAGTTTTGTCTCAAATTTGCAGGTATACCTCCATCCCGCTAGAACTCCTAGGCCAGGGATATTTCGAAATTTTTCCATAGCCCACAGCTTGAAGCTCCTCTGGAAAAAAGACAGCTAATCTCCTTCACCACTATTCGACTCCCTAAGGAACTCGTCCCTTTTACCATGGGACTACAATGGGGAACATCCACCAACTACATCGTCGCACTGGCAGAGAGCTGTGTGTGCATGCGGACGCTCCACACACACACACACACACACACGCGTCGAGCTGGCAGAAACGTTAGCACGCCGGGCGAAATGCGGTATTTCGTCTGCCGTTACGTTCTGAGTTCAAATTCCGCCGAGGTCGACTTTGCCTTTCATCCTTTCGGGGTGGATAAATTAAGCACCAGTTACGCACTGGGGTCGATGTAATCGACTTAATCCGTTTGTCTGTCCCTGTTTGTCCCCTTTGTGTTTGGCCCCTTGTGGGTAGTAAAGAAATATATATATATACATATATATATATATATATATATATATATATATATATATATATATATCTGTATGTATGTAAATTAAGTTAGAGATAAAAGAAAACACTATTAGGCTACTCAAACAGTGATAGACATAAACCAAAACATAAAAAACAAAAAATATAATTAATATAATATATAATATATATATATAAAATATAAAATTTTAAATTTGAATTATAAATTTTAAATTTTCAAATTTATATAAAAAAATTTTTTTAGATTTTTAAATTTTTAAATTTTTTAATTAAAAAAAAATTTTAACTTAATTTTTTTTTATATAACTAACTAAAAATATAAAAAAGTTAAATATAATAAGTAATATAAATATATATATATGTATGTAAGTATATATATACATAAATATACATACGTTGGTGTGTGTGTGTGTTTCTGCGTATACGTACTACCAAAAAGTAGGCAGTTCTTTAATTTCGTCAGTGAACTAAAGACAGAAGTGAAAGGCTGTACTCTGAATGTCAAAGGATAAAATGGTAGGCCGACTCCCTTAGTCTTAATAGATAAAAATAAAACTAATTAAAAACGATAAATTCTTTAAGGGGTAAGTAGTCTTAAGTTCAGGCAGGACTATGTCCCTTACTGCATTGAAATGTGGGTAACTAAAGACTGGTATATATTTCTATATTTTTCAGTGTTATACAATGTTATTCGAAATATCAGTTTTTCTATACGTAATACATACGTATGCATATAATTGTGTATGTGTGTGTGTGTGTATCTGGGTGTGCAGACGTGTTTTATAACTAATTCAACAACTGCGGGAAGCGTTCAATGTTTTACAAAAAAGATGAAATATTCTTCTTTAAATATTTATTAATTTTCTTCTTTTTATTAAAAAATATTGCAGTACCTGGTGGTGAGATTCCAAAATATAAGTGGTTTAAAATACGGAGCATTAGAATTGAGATAATCAGTGTAAATAATTAATTGGTGTGAGTAAATATAATGATTGATTGTGTCTAGTATCGTGTGACATATTCTCCAGAGAAATAACTTTTGTTTTCTGTTCGCCTCTCTCTAGTAATCTTGGCTTTTACAATTGCTGTCTAACATTGTTTATTCACTGGGTATGTAATAATTGATTGTAATTTCACGAGTAATGAGGAAACAGGCTGCTACCTGTAACGGGTCGAGCATCTTTTTCTGTGTATGCACATGGGAATATATGTGTGCATTCAGGAGCGGATGCATATGTGTGTATGTGTGTCTATGTTATATACATACAGTCATTAAAATTTGTATTATTTATTATAGCGGATAAATGAAATAGATGTATATAAAATGGGAACAAACTCAGAAAGCAGCGAAATTTCCTTGGAAATTTCTTTTGGAAATTTAATACGGAAATGAAAGTGGGGTGTAGAACAAAACTTAATGAAGGAGAGATAAAAATCTTCCTCGTAAACGTAACCTAATTTCAGCTAAATAACAGTAGATTCGGTGATGAAGGTGTATATAAATTATATTTCAAAGTGATATAAAAAAAAGTATACTAACGTCGTTCTTTGTTGCCACCTTTACTCTTTTACACTTTTACATGTTTCAGTCATGTGACTGTGGCCATGCTGGAGCAAAGCGACCCTGGACTTATTCTTTGTAAGCCTAGGACTTATTCTATCAGTCACTTTTTCCGAAACGCTAAGTGACGGGGTCGTAAACACACCAGTATCGGTTATCAAGCGATGTTGGGGGGACAAACACAGACACACAAACACACACGCATATATATATTTATACATATATACGACGGGCTTCTTTCAGTTTCCATCTACGAAATCCACTCACAAGGCTTTGTTGGCCCGAAGCTATAGCAGAAAACACTTGCCCAGGATACCACGCAGTGGGACTGAACCCGGAACCATGGGTTTCGTAAGCAAGCTAATTACCACCTTGTTTATATTTTGTTGATAGATAGTGCCCTGCCATCTACGTATTAATGGGTGTCAATCAAGCAATATTTTGATTTTAATGGTGACTGATAAGCCTCAGCTTCTGGAAATATCAGGGCGGGTACACCAAATCTAAAGCAATACGGTATTTTTGTTGTTATCAGAGATCACTTTACATTGTATGTATCAGATGGTAGCTGTTGATTTTATTGTTTGAATTATTGGACCCCGTTTCATTTCAGTTGAGATAAAATTCATTACTTAGGGTATAAACCTATATCGGAAGGAAATCTGGACGGACAGTGAACCATTTGAATGAAGCATGAGAATGCATCTATTTTTATCATTTATCTCTGGTATACTACATTCAACAGCTTCTGGCATTTACACTGTTACGAGTATATATTTTAACGCTGTAATATTCTTTTAATATATGAATGTTGAATCGCAAAACCACATCATTATTTCATTTTTGGTAGCAACAAAAACAGAAGGCACATGCAGCCATACGCATACGCACACATTGGCTGTGAGAAATGAAAACTGTATACAGCTATACCTACATATACACACGCACACACGTAAAATCTCACCCCAGCCAAATTTCTATGAAGAAAATTCCACAGAAATACTAATAAAGTGTAGACAGAATGTAATAAAATAATACATTGAACACACAGAATGTAACCTCTGAAAAGATATTGCAAATATGCAATAAAAAATATACAGGGTGAACATTAGTTTTAGCAGATAATCCTAAGAAAATTTCATTTTGTATATTCCTCCATGCATTGCAAATATGTTATTTTTTAAATAAACATAAAAAAAAAACTGTTTACACACAAAATGTATCAGAATCCATATTATCTTATGTGTTTCTACACCTCCAGTATTCAATTTTTGCTGAGTATGCATTTTATAATTCTTTTCAGAATACACACACACATACCTATATATGTATATATATATATATATATATATATATATATATATATATATATATATATATATCTATATATATATATATATATATGTATACATACATATATATACATGTATATATATATATATATATATATATATATATATTTATATTTATGTATATACATATGTATATATACATGCATACATATGTATATATATATGTATATATATGTATATATATGTATATATGTATATATATATATATATATATATATATTGTATATATAATATATATATATATATATATATATATATATATATATATATATACACTATAGATTCCATAGGTGCTGTCACGAGGCAAGTTAGTATATAATTAGAAATCACTGTCAGCTTTCAATTTGCAACTTATGAACATATATGCATAAATAATATACATACATGCATACATACACTCTACATACATATATATATATACATATATATACATATCCATATATACATATACATACATACATACATATAAATATATATATATATATATATATA
>NC_043017.1:28816233-28853733 GCF_006345805.1 Octopus sinensis
TAGAGAAAGCGAATCAGTTTGCTCCGTACATTTTGCGAGAACCCGAGTCTTTCTAGTTGAAGAGAGATTATTTGGATTTCTCCCAATATCAGTTATCTGGAATTAGTGTGGAGGCGCAATGGCCCAGTGGTTAGGGCAGCGGACTCGCGGTCATAGGATTGCGGTTTCGTTTCCCAGACCGGGCGTTGTGAGTGTTTATTGAGCGAAAACACCTAAAAAAGCTTCACGAGGCTCCGGCAGGGGATGGTGGTGATCCCTGCTGTACTCTTTCACCACAACTTTCTCTCACACTTACTTCCTGTTTCTGTTGTACCTGTATTTCAAAGGGCCGGCCTTGTCACTCTCTGTGTCACGCTGAATATCCCCGAGAACTACGTTAAGGGTGCACGTGTCTGTGGAGTGCTCAGCCACTTACACGTTAATTTCATGAGCAGGCTGTTCCGTTGATTCGGATCAACCGGAATCCTCATCGTCGTAACCGACGGATTGCTTCCTTCCTTCCTTATCTGGAATTTATAGATATTCTCTGTATATATTAAATCATCGCTAGTTAGATAAACACTGCTTTTAGAAAAGAATTTTATTATTTCCATTTTACTACAATCGAAGTGTTTGAGGAGGTAATCGCTTTACCTCTTGTGTTCTTCTTCTATTTCATTTTAGTGGCGAGCTGGCAGAACCGTTAGCACGCCGGGCGAAATGCGTAGCCGTATTTCGTCTGCCGTTACGTTCTGAGTTCAAATTCCGCCGAGGTCGACTTTGCCTTTCATCCTTTCTGGGTCGATAGATAAAGTACCAGTTTCGTACTGATGTCGAATTAATCGACTTAATCCCTTTGTCTGTCCTTGTTTGTCCCCTCTATGTTTAGCCCCCTTGTGGGCAATAAAGAAATATATTTTATTTTAGTCTTTTGTTTATACGTTTGCTTTGTGTGTTTTCATAACTTATGCACATGAGGTATTTCTAGAGTAACTTGTCACGGAAGTAAGATTTAATGAACTAATATCGTATCAAACACATATATCTTTATGGTTTGAGAGAATTAAAATCATTACTAGATATATGGAGATATTATTCCATAATGGCTGGTATTTGAGTTCGGCTACACGATGGAATGATGTCATAAGCTATATAAAAACGATTAGAGAAACATTTTAGCAATTATTACATCGTTGTATGCTTGATAAATTTCACATTTCGTTAATGCTAACCAGGTGTCGACTTAATTTTGCGACACCTGCAACTGTTAAGAGTAAATATTGATATGTAAAATAATACCAAGCAATTGATATACATACATGCACACATACGCATATATATATATATATATATATCTATATATATATATATATATAATATATATTATATATATATATATATGTAAGTATGTACATATATATTATATATATATATATATATATATACGCGAGAAAGAAGCAACAAGAATGGATAGGTTTTAGTACGATCGTTTCATACAAGGACAGGTTTTATAAAAGTTGCAAAGATTACAGCATATAAACGAGTCCCGTACTCATCAGCTAAAATACATGTAAGTTCTCTAGACATCCTAGTGTTTTGAGGCATAATCATGAAGTAATGTAGATAATTAAACAGATTTCTAAAGTTCAATTAAAGTTCTAAGATGATGTACAGTCTGAATCATCTTTAAAGAACTTTAATGAACTTTAGAAATCTGTTTAATTATCTACATACTTCATGAGTATAGCCTCAAACACTAGGATGTCTAGAGAACTTACATGTATTTTAGCTGATGAGTACGGGACTCGTTTATATGCTGTAATCTTTGCAACTTTTAATAAAAACCTGTCCTTGTATGAAACGATCGTACTAAAAACCTATCCATTCTTGTTGCTTCTTTCTCGATTATAATCACCCCACATTACTGTATTGTTAAATCAGTATAGTTTTTTTGGGTGCATCTAAGTTAGGTACCATATTCAAGTAAATTTTTTTAAATTAACTTGAATCTTATTGCTCTTTTTATATATATATATATATATATATATATATATATATATATATATATGTATATATATATGTATATATGTATGATATATATAATATACGTATATGGCCTAGTGGTTAGGGCAGCGAACTCCCGGTCGGAGGATCGCGGTTTCGATTCCCAGACCGAGCGTTGTGTGTTTATTAAGCGAAAACACCTAAAAGCTCCACGAGCTCCGGCAGGGGGTGGTGATCCTTGCTGTACTCTTTCACCATTCTTTCACTCACTCTTTCTTCTGTTGGCCTGCTCGCTTAGCCAGCGGGGTGGCGTCATTCGAAGGCTAAAACAATGCGAAGTGCATTGAGACCAGCGATGTGTAGCAACATCTGATGGTCTGGTCGGTCACGTGATCACGTGATATATATATTATCTATATAGTATATTATATATATATATTATATATATATTATATATATATATATATAATATATATATATATATATATATATATATATATATAATATAATATACACATGCACACGCACGTCTTTATTTACTTTAGTTTGATATTATTTCAAAACATTCTCACGAATGAGAAACAAAATGAAATCATTAACCAACCCAGCAAATCAGCTCTGTTAGAAGATATTCATGGTTACATGGTTATGGCTGCCGTGTGTCAGAACATGAATCGCTGTGCTTCGAATTCTGTACGGGTATAAATGCACGCATCTATATACCAATGCACGTGTATGCACCTAGCAAACACATTTTATTCTAATATTCTGAAATAATTTACATATTACTCTTTACTTTTACTCTTTTACTTGTTTCAGTCATTTGACTGCGGCCATGCTGGAGCACCGCCTTTAGTCGAGCAAATCGACCCCGGGACTTATTTTTTTTGTAAGCCCAGTACTTATTCTATCGGTCTCTTTTGCCGAACCGCTAAGTGACGGGGACGTAAACACACCAGCATCGGTTGTCAAGCAATGCTAGGGGGACAAACACACACACACACAAACACACAAACATACACATATATACATATATATACATATATAGGACAGGCTTCTTTCAGTTTCCGTCTACCAAATCCACTCACAAGGCTTTGGTCGACCCGGGGCTATAGCAGAAACACTTGCCCAAGGTGCCACGCAGTGCGACTGAACCGGGAACCATGTGGTTGGTTAGCAAGCTACTTACCACACAGCCACTCCTGCGCCTGTATTCTGACAGTTCATTAATTGAATTTACTTGAAATTTCTACTTACTCGCAGGCTCAACTTTATCTTAGATCTCTGTTTCTCAAAATGTCTTCAGAATACCTGAGTTACATATTTGAATGCTACAATATTCTTAGATCTAAATTACAATAATTGTAAATATAAATTATAATTATAGGCGCAGGAGTGGCTGTGTGGTAAGTAGCTTGCTTACCAGCCACATGGTTCCGGGTTCAGTCCCACTGCGTGGCACCTTGGGCATGTGTCTTCTACTATAGCCTCGGGCCGACCAAAGCCTTGTGAATGAATTTGGTAGACGGAAACTGATAGAAGCCTGTCGTATATATGTATATATATGTATATATGTATATATATGTATATATATATATATATATATATATATATATATATATATGTGTGTGGTGTGTGTGTGCGTGTATGTTCGTGTGTCTGTGTTTGTCCCCCTAGCATTGCTTGACAACCGATGATCGTGTGTTTATGTCCCCGTCACTTAGCGGTTCAGCGAAAGAGATCGATAGAATAAGTACTGGGCTTACAAAGAATAAGTCCCGGGGTCGAGTTGCTCGATTAAAGGCGGTGTTCCAGCATGGCCGCAGTCAACTTACTGAAAAAAGTAAAAGAGTAAAAGAGTAAAAGAGTAATTATAGCTATAAATTACACTTAACACAAAGAGCTATAATTCCTGGGTAGTATTTGTTGGTTTCTGTTCGACACATTCACAGGAGGTGAACTATAGAACTATAACATTTTATACTTTACTTTTTCTGTATGTCAAATTCTTATTATGAATCGGGGAATACTTTTCAAAATGTTCCTTTCCAAATTGCATGATGCTATTTACCATATGCGTAGTTGCTCCATCGATGCATATTAACGCGAAATGCTTATAAGAGACTCTCAAATGGATACAACATTGCGTTCAGCATCCTTTTGAAACAACAGTCTTCTTCGGCCTTTAACTTTTCATTTCAGCCCCTACGCTGAAATTTCTGATGTCAGTCAGCATTTTCCCTTTTTTAACATCACTATGGTCCACTGGTTTATTATATGCAGAGGGCTCTGAGGAACGTAATTGTTTAACCGCGTGCAACATTCCCTAGCTACGGGTTCCTCATGTTTCAAGTGCCATCGCATTCTATTGTTCATCTATCCTTAATTGCCTAGCATTAATGTTTGATGCCTCAGAAATAGTCAATGCATTGACACTAATGTTGCCAAGCTAGCTTGATGTTTTGTTTGTACAAGTAGTGGCAACATTGTGGCAGGAACATTTATCTTGGCTAATATCCATTAGAATATCATTTGGGAATGTTTTACTTAAGAAACATAGGATTAGTATAAACCTCTAAGCTTTCATATAGAGCAAATCATATTGACTTCAAATTTTCTTTAAAATATAAAAGAGTAAGAGCTGTGTAGTAGCATATGGAACATTACAGAGAAACCGTACCTCTGAAATATCTATTTCATTCTGACAGCCTCAACGCGATTCTTCATTGGTAAATAGCCAATAATAAATAATATTGTTTATGCGTTGGATTATATCCTTTGGTACTTTAGCATATCCATGCATTCATAGCTAAACTGCATAATTGGGGAATACAATTAAAATATTCCTTTCCAGATTGTAGCATGACTCTGCACCAATGATGTTCAAGTTTCTATCGCATTAATCCCGGAGAAACACCTACAGTATATATTGGGTTGTCCGGAAAGTTCAGGCCGTTTTTTAAGGACAGAAAACTGTCAATAAATACTTGCCATTATATTTTTAATCAACCAAATATAAACCATTTTGTTGCACAATGCGGTCCCATCTTTCCTTTAACTTGAAAATACCCTCTTCCTAGAATTTAGGTGGTTTCATGGCAAATAATTCATCTAGGTATCTTTTTACGTCATGTAAGGAATTGAAATTTTTACCATTAAGGCTATTCTCAGAGACCCGAATAAGTGGAAATCCAAAGAAGCAATATCTAGGGAATATGGAGGGCGGAGTAACATATCCCAGCCGAGCTGCTGCAATTTTTGTCTGGTTCCCAAAGCATCAATTGCCGAAAATGAATTTACTTATTTTCCATTTTAAAGGGTTACAGAATTAACACAGGTTATAGGAACATAAACCTTCTTCCACGAAAAGATAGCTTATTCTGTGCTCTAAATGGAGGTGTAGTCAAATTATAGTTTATGGACTCAACCATCTCCTAAAATAAGTCGAAATGTAAGCAGGAACATTCCAGACAACCCAATATTTACCTTATTTAGCACCATATTCGTTGGTATTTTTTTTTCATGTGATTGACATCGTTCTTTAGAATCAGTCCTTTTCAACTTACTTTTATCTTTATGTAGAATTGGTAATAAATATTGATAAGAACACCACCAAATATCAGATTTCGTCTATACAAGTAATTGTCAAAACAAGTCATTTCCTATTTCCTTCCCTCTTAGATGCTTGTCTATTGCGGTCGTAATGATTAAAATATAATTTTCAGAAGCAGGGAAAACCATACCTGATGCGCTTTCAAATACCCAAGATCAAATGATTTTCTGATAAACTCATAGAGTTTAGTTGTGTGGTTAGTTATAGTTTTGTAGTTGGCATATTTAGCGTAAATAATATACTTGTATAAGCTCGAGAAGAGACCCAAAGATTGATTAGCTGTATAGAAGGGATAATTATTAGACTATTATAAATATGCACTGTAGCTATCATTTATCAAAGCTGCATGTGTCGAATTGGCGTTAGAAGCCAATTAATATATCTTCGACACATTTCATTGAGAATAACATTGCATAATATGTATTCTTCGCTTTCCTGACACCTGATGCATTATTTATCACTAATGATGCGACAGTTTCTGGTAGCTTGACCTGATCGCTCAGTCTTACTGCGAGGCTACCTGACTGAAGATCTTGATGAGTTTAGACAGATAATGTCCTAATTGCTATAAGGCTCTACATTCTAATTATTAGAATAAGTACGCATAAGATTATGTCTAGTGTTCCAGAATCAACGTGCAAACTACAACATCTGACTGTTCAAATTTAGCGAAACGTCTATTTTGTTGTATGCATATACTAAAATAAGAGAGAGTTTCTAACATATATAGCAATTACTCAAGTTTAGATCTTCAAGAGACACACTCATTATAATTTTGAACCTTTCTATAAATGCAAATAATTTAAATATTTCGTTTACCGATGTCCTTGGTGAAATTGTATTGAATACGAAACATGCAAAAAAGAAAATATTTTGCTTATATAAAGTATTTTAACAACAGGAATTTTCGAGTTTATGAGTACAGTGATAAAAAAGAATTATGAAGAAATAATCCTCAGACGTTTGTATTTCCAGCAGATTATCAAATAATTTTTTTTTTCATGTTTTTCAAATACGAATTTCGTATTTTCTGCCAATCTTATAATATAAATTTCGCTGTCGTTTCAGTTTTAAGATCATTGTATATAGTTTAATACTTTTATGAAAAAGTCGGTAAGTTTTTAATTGTATTCCTAAACCATAAATACAAATTATTAAATATATTTGATATATTACCATTTGAAAACCTCCATGTATTTACTATTTTATATTATGACGAGCAAAACGCCCCCCGTCTAATGCACGGTGCTGAGTTGTCAAACATTTAAGTCAAATTTTTTAAAAACTACGTGTCCGACCATCCCATAGGCCTCCCCTTTGAGAAACACTGATTTAACCTAAATTTGAAACACCAGCAAAAAGAAGAAATAATGATATACTTTTTTTCTATTCCAAGAAAAACAATTTTAAAAATGCACGTTCTCACGGCTTTATCGATCGCATTCTCACTGGAATCGATTCTTGTTATTTTTTAAAGACTTATACACGCCCTAATACCGTCGGTATCTACATATCAAACCTGAGCGCAATCGGATGGAGGATGCCCGAGATCCTAGAAGACACACACACAGACAGACAGAACGGAATTTATATAATAGATGATTTGGTAGATAATATAGTTTCGATAAATATTTCGAATTTTCGGACGGAAAAATAAAACTTGACTGATCGAGTGTTTGAAAATATTGTCATGATATAGAACAGTATGGATTACATAATATGCATTACAGATACTTTTCATTTATCGCATATCACGGAGCTTATATAATTGATTCTAGGTGTTATAATGCCAAGACATTCTGCTTTTACATTGTAGCTGCATCGTGTCCTTGGCAAACAGCCTTACTTTTCCATCGGATCTATTCAGTTAGGAGTAAACAAACAGCATACGCTTAGATAAAATTATTGCTTTAAGCTTCAGAATTAACGATAAAATTCCTACAGATTTTTTAGTTCACATTTACATCGAACAGCTACACAGGTAATACTGTCGCTACTAATCCGGCTAAATTATGTACGCTGAATTAAGGCAAGTATGTACACGTATTCATACACTCTTTTACTCTTTTACTTGTTTCAGTCGTTTGACTGCGGCTATGCTGGAGCACCTCCTTTAATCGAGCAACTCGACCCCGGGACTTATTCTTTTGTAAGCCCAGTTCTTATTCTATCGGGCCCTTTTGTCGAACCGCTAAGTGACGGGGATGTAAACACACCAGCATCGGTTGTCAAGCAATGCTAGGGGGCCAAACACAGACACACAAACATATACACACACATACATACATACATATATATATATATATATATATATATATATATATATATATATACGACAGGCTTTTTTCAGTTTCCGTCTACCAAATCCACTCACAAGGCTTTTGTCGGCCCGAGGCTATAGTAGAAGACACTTGCCCAAGGTGTCATGCAGTGGGACTGAACTCGGAACCATGTGGTTCGTAAGCAAGCTACTTACCACACAGACACTCCTACGTCTATATAGTTAACTTAATTATTGAACATACTGAAATTTGCACATGGGAAATATATTAGATATAGTTTATATGTGCAAGGATATTTATCAACCTATGCATAATGTTCTAGGGGAAATTTATCATATACTAATGTTAAATTCACACAGCTGGCATTGAAACTGGCGTAATATATATGAGGATGGTAAAATATGCAATACCATGGTATTAATATTCTTATAGATGGTAGACAGCCAAAGTTGTAACAAAAGAAATATGCCATTATCATTCGAACCGAAGGTGTGATAATTGCAGTTCTGTTGTGAGTAACCGTAGGCTATCGTTCATTCGAGTGAAAGTTAATGTACAGACATCGAAAGCGCTACCTCAGAACGGCATTAGGACAGTATATGCAGATATTGTATAGATTAGTGAAGGATAAAATGCTCCGAATTTCTTGCAAATATCTGATATTTGTCTCCATTAGTAGAAGTGAAAGTGTGATGCTCGTAAAGTTATGTCGTATCTAGACGAGTATTATCTGATGAAAGGATTCACTTACAGAAAAAAGAAAAAAAACACTGTAAGTGAATTATGCTGTAGGATTTTTCTCACATATAATATAATCCACGATTATATTAACTATTACATTTTCAAGTAATGTAAGTTACCAGATATGCCACGAGATCACTTGTGTGAGAGACTGCATGCTTTATTTTACGTAAAAGTAAGTGTAAATCTATTCGCAGATTATGAAATAGTGGTAAGAAGAATGTTATGTAATTTCACATCGAACTCTTTTTGACTATCCTTCATTTCTATATAGTATTCTATACGTAACTGTAGTATTCTTTTTGCGACAACTTCACATATACATGTGGTGCTAAAAAGTGCGGAAAGGTATGAGTAGCAAGTAAAAAGTGCTCATCACATGTGGTAGAAATGCTAAATAAGGATTTCTGTGATCGTGCATGTCCTCAGTGACAAGTATTCAATGTCAACTGAATGCTTGTATGTGTGTATATCTGTGGGTCTGTGTACATATGTATGTATGTATGTATGTATGTATGTATGTATGTATATGATTGTCCACTCACATACACACACACATTTTTGTCTTCTAAAACTCAGTCCAAGGACTGCGGCCATGCTCAAGCACCGCCATTTACCTTAATACACTTTCACTAAACCTCCTCTGATATGTGACATTTGGTGGACGAAGCAGTTTGACGTTGCTGCCCTTATCTGCGTTTCCTGCTTAGAAGTACGCAGGTCTATCAGGCTTTGTAGGATGATATTAAAGAGCTGTGGACCTTTGAAACCCAACATGTTGCAGTAACAGACCTGTATCTTCATAGCAATGTTGAGACCTTTTGTATCATGCAGTAGCTCCCCGTCCTGCTATTTGTGTAAGTTACTATGCCAAAGTTGGGAACAAGCTTTTCTGGGATATCTTTCCTGCTTTCGCTCCAGGGAGTAGAGTCTCACTTCTTTCACTCTCCCCTAGTAGCTGATACGTTGCATTATATCGATCTTCTTTATGTAGCTTCGATGGACCTCCTGGAGCACCGTCGTTAATTTTACACTATTTGGTGACAACAGTTAGGACCAGTAATCCAAACAGCTGTGAACAAAGGTCCTCCAGAGGACCATCGTAGTTTCATTTTCTCTTCCTTTGAAAGTTCGAAGGATCCAACCGACCAGATAGTGGCATTTCTTTAACAATTAGTAATGTGCACCAGGAAAGATACATCATTACTCATGTCGATGTCCATGCCAAGCACTGATTTTGATTCAGGGAATGGAATCCCTCCAAACGCCAGTACATCCTATCTGCTTTTCATTGAGCTTCCTGTGTTCGTAGCGCAGGGCTTAGAATTTTTAAGCATTAAACTGCAGGTTATTTTCCCCAACCCACTTGTAAATTGTATCCAACTCACATTTCCGATGCACCATGTCTCTGGGGTTCTGTATCCTAAGAGAGATATTTGAATCGTCTCCATATCTAGCAAGGGTAGCTACTTGAGCAGCTGAGGGCATGTCAGAGAGGGGCACTATTAATAGCACTGGCTCCATTGGAGACTGACATTATAGGCTGATGAAATGCCTTATAGACTGACATTAGAGACTGATGAAATGCCTTATAGACTGACACTATAGACTGACATTATAGACTGATGAAATGCCTTATAGACTGACATTAGAGACTGACATGAGACCCTGACATTATAGATTGATGAAATGCAATACTTTCAGTACAGACATTATTTATTAAAGAAAAAGTTGGGCTTCAATTTAGGCGATAGAAATATACCAACAATATGTGGTATAGGAGGCAAATACTTATTTAAACAGTGATTAATATTCCCTTGGTTGCAAGATTTATACGTGTATGTAAAATAAATTCACTTCTCTAGTTATCCGATTTAGTAATATTTCTGGCAAAGAGAAATAATTTAGCTTGTACGACTTTAGTGTGGAAGTGTAGTAATCTTTGATATCATATATATATATATATTGAGTTGCGTTTATTGGGAAGAAATTTGAACCATTCAATGAGAGATTCATTATTTGAACCGTAGTGAAAAAAGTGTTATCGCTTTGATATTTGGGATCGGATAATGTAGCAAATATTTACTGTTCTTCCTTATATCAGTAGTTTCCAGATTAATTATCCTAATAGATGTTTATTGAGGAAATTAGCTGTATGGAACTTACAAGCGAAATATGCTTGTTTACGTGTCAATAGCTCAGTACTGTCATTAATTCGCAGATCAGTGAAGATTTATTGACCTTAAATGTTTGTATATTTTTGTGTGGTCCAGTTCTCATATAGTGTTTAGTGACCAACAGATTGTAGTAATCTATGTAATTTTCCATTTATTATGCATTTTATTCTGGTTATGTTAGACATAGATGTATTCAAGATTCATAAATCCATGCTTTGTGTTGTTCAGTTTCCCCTATTTTTTCTTCTTTTTAGTTGTTTCAGTCATTTTGACTGTGGCCATGCTGGAGCACCGCCTTTAATCGAGCAACTCGACCCCGGGGACTTATTCTTTTTGTAAGCCCAGTACTTATTCTATCGTTCTCTTTTGCCGAACAACTAAGTGACGGGGACGTAAACACACCAGCATCGGTGGTCAAACAATGCTAGGGGGACAAACACAGACACACAAACATACACGCACACACACACACACACACACACACACACACACATATATATATATATATATATATATATATATATATATACACATATACGACGGGCTTCTTTCAGTTTCCGTCTACCAATCCACTCACAAGGCTTTGGTCGGCCCGGGGCTATAGTAGAAGACACTTGCCCAAGGTGCCGTGCGGTGGGACTGAACCCGGAACCATGTGGTTGATAAACAACCTACTTACCACACAGCCACTCCTGCGCCTATACTTATTATTTTTTTACATTAGGAGTTACGGCGTTTAATTAGATCAGTCTTCAATAAAATGGTATGGCATTTGTCAGATTTTAATCTGCATGCAAAGATGTTATCTTGCGCTTCTCTTAGTTAATCAAAGAAAAAACTACACCACATAAGTCTTTTGATTAAAGCTCCGGTTTCTAGTATCATACTATTAATAGAGATTTTTTCTTGGTGTAGGACAGCAATAATTGTATTTGAAGAATCGATTTCCTGATTCTTCGTTTTATTATTTTGGTAAATGGATCAGATTGCAGCTTGTATTTAGTATGTTCCTGTTTAAAAGTGTTAGTTTGATCAATACTTCAAAAAGTAGATTTTTAGTATATTGATTTGAAAATATATTATGGACTTATAAACGTATATTGATCATTATAACCTCCTCGGAAAACTTGAGTGAAAAATTCAGATATAGGTCGTTGCCAGTATTTAATATTACGGCAGGATGAAACAAGTCCAAGACTGGTTGAAAGTGCAAGAATGATGGGTCAAAGTTTGATAATATGGGTAAATCTAAAATTATGAGCCTCTTAGATCATATTTGTGAGCACGTAAACGATGTCTTCAGAAGTGTTTCAAATAGCGTTTCCTTAGAAACGTTTCTATATATCACATTTATTCAATTTTGTGCTGAAATGGAATCTTTAGTTATGGAGATTTTGGAAGATATTCTTTTACTCTGAAGTGTGCAGATTAAAAGTACGGCTTCTAATTTTATAGCATTAGGAATCTTCTGTCATTTTTTTCTTCTTAGGTTTTAGATTAAGAAAATATTTTTCTACTTTAAGAATTAAGGTTATATGTGAACAACTTAAAAGAAATGGTTGAAATTTGAGGGAGCGAAAATACTAGATTGTAAAGCAATTTTTTCTCAATACAGAAAGATCAGTTTATAAAGTGAAAATGTGTCGGATTGAAAATGATATATTGTAAGGTACAATTCTTGAATAAGAGTGACATATCGAAATTCAATTTAGTAAGGGAAATCTTTAAGTTTTACTATTAATGTTATGAGTGGCTGTGTGGTAAGTAGCTTGCTAACCAACCACATGGTTGCGGGTTCAATCCCACTGTCTGGCATCTTGGGCAAGTGTCTTCTGCTATAGTCCCGGGCCGACCAATGCCTTGTGAGTGGATTTGGTAGACGGAAACTGAAAGAAGTCTGTGGTATATTAGTATATATATATATATGTGTGTGTGTGTGTGTGCGTGTGTGTTTGTGTGTCTGTGTTTGTCCCCCTAGCATTGCTTGACAACCGATGCTGGTGTGTTTACGTCCCCGTCACTTAGCGTTTCGGCAAAAGAGACCGATAGAATAAGTACTGGGCTTACAAAAAAGAATAAGTCCCGGGGTCGAGTTGCTCGACTAAAGGCGGTGCTCCAGCATGGCCGCAGTCAAAATGACTGAAACAAGTAAAAGAAAGAAATAATAATAGTGTTTTAAAGACCTGTGAAGACGGGAGAAGCCTATACTTTACAAACGGTTTTCTTTCGCTTTTCTAAATGTTACCAAATGCATCAGGTCAATAGTGTCAAACACATTTATGTTGGAGTTTTATAAGACGTTGAGTGCTAAACGAAATTTGCAGATGACGTTTGTTCTTGACTTCTCTACAATATGACTATCAGTATATTTAGTAAGAGCAACACATAATTATTTACAGCCTACATATCAACCAATTCAAAATTTGGTATAACTCGATAGGCTGCTGCATATGCCAACAATATAGTGTATCGCACTGAATATCCATCTATCTATCTATCTATCTATCTATCTATCTATCTATCTATCTATCTATCTATCTATCTATCTATCTATCTATCTATCTATCTATCATCTCTCTCTCTCTCTCTCTCCCTCTCTCTCTCTCTATCTCTCTCTCTATATATATACTTTATTTAAAAGCAGCAGAAATTCAACAAAACCTGTTACTCGGAGTTTCACGTTCATGTTCGTCGGAACGTGAAACTCCGAATAACAGGTTTTGTTGAATTTCTGCTGCTTTTAAATAAAGCATATTACTCTAACCCTGGTATTTGAGTACTATTTTTCCACCTTGTTTCACATTTATGTGTTTACTCCGCTATATATATATATATATATGTTCAAGATTAATCAGCCGAAATTGCGAGGATGATCCGGTTCTTGACTGAAGATTGAAGGCTTCGAATGTCCCGTCCGTGTTTTTTGTATCGTCTTCTAAATGTTTTGCGTTCTTGTCCCAGTTTGTGTTTTTTTACATACACACACACACACACACACACACACACACACACACACACACACACATATATATATATATATGCGTGTGCGTTTGTGTGTGTGTATGTATATATTTATATATATATATATATATATATATATATATATATATACATATATGTATGTGTGTATATATATATGTGTGTGTGTGTGTGTGTGTATAATATTACGGCCCAGGTATCTAGGTGCAGTAAGTTAGTAAGCTTCGTGCACTTTTTAATAGGTATCATAAATAACGTTCAAGAGCTATAAGAGTTTAATGGCGGAGAATGTTGTAGATTTTTCCCGTATCGAAATTCGATAAGCAGGAAAAAAGTTATTTTATAGTTCGCGGTTAGCATCTAATGTTGCTATGAATTCGAATAAAAATGAGAGAATGCAGTAGGTAAAATCCAGGCTACACAGGTTTCCTAGCTAGCAGAAACTCAGAAGTAATAATTACTCAACCATCAGTCCTACAATTGCTACTCATCAGACCGAAGATACCTTACCTAAATAAAATGTCCAGATATGCTCAATAAAGAGAATTCTTTTGCGCCCTTTCGAAGCTTAGCCAGGCTCATGGGCCCAGTCTCCCGATTTCTATGGCGTATGTATTCCCCCAAGTTGGACGGGACGCCAGTCCATCGCAGCGTTACTCAAGAAACAGGATGAGAGAGTCAGAGAAAGTTGAGACAAAAGAGTACAACAGGGGTCACCACCACCCCCTGCCGGAGCATCGTGGGGCTTTAGAGGTTTTCGCTTAATAAACACACACAACGCCCGGTCTGGGAATCGAAACCGCGATCCTCCAACCGCGAGTCCGCTGCTATTAACGCTAAGCCATTGCGCCTCCACAATAAAGAGAATAGTGGCTCTCAAATGTTTTGAACTTCGACTCTAATAACTTTACCATAGACCAAGTCCCCGGAGTAAGGTGTGGCAATAAGAGTTATCTAGGTGAAGAGTATGGAGACATTTATGTGACTACACCAAATAAAACTGCTTCAGTTCGTGATACAAAATAGACATATATGTATACAGGTAAACAGACAGGAAGCAAAGACTGAAATTTTCAGACGATGAATATTCAAGTATAAACAGATAGATATTTATATATTAATGAGGCAAATTTACAGAGTACAAACGATAGAGAAAATTTCTCCCCTTTAATTTTCTGTCCTTTGTACTTTGCGTATGCTCCATTAATATATAAATATCTATATATTATATCTATATATTTTTAATAATTCTTTTTCATCGTCTGGAAACTTCGCTCTGCTTTCTCTCTATTTAAATCTATACATATATTTTGTATGTATATATACTTATAGTACATCTATCTATCTATCTATCTATCTATCTATCTATCTATCTATCTATCTATCTATCTATCTATCTATCTATATATCTATCTATCTGTCTATCTATCTATCTATCTACCTACTTATATATATATATATATATATATGTAAATATCTATATACATATATATATGTACATATATATATATATGTGTATGTATATATGCATTCTTGTGTGTGTGTATAAACTGCTGCATTAGTGTTGCATTAGTGGACTTGAACATGCATATATATATATATATATATATATATATATATATATATATTTCGTTTTGGGATTCGGGTTGCAAGATTCTTTACATGAGTTCGTGTGCTGAAGCATATTCTATTGTGTCTGGGGAGAGTCATTCTCTTTTAGTGCCTTATTATTTAACACACTCACCGGTAACATTTCCACTTATTTCTTATTTTTATTTTCTAAAATTTTCGTTGCGTCTTACAAACTTTTCAATAATCTTGACTCTCTCTATATATATATTGATCAAAATGGGAAGACAAGAAAAGAATGAAAGAGGCTTCGATATTATGTTACAATAGTGGAATTTATCTGTAAATATAATATTTGACAATTACTCGCTTGCCATGATACCACTCTGAGTTTCGGATGTCGGGGCGGAAACCTGCGCCGGCATCTCTTCAGTTATCGAGGCAATCAAAATCATTTTCATAGCATATTTTGATTGTCTCGATAACTGAAATCATGCTGGTGCGAGTTTCCGCCCCGACATTCGAAACTCGGAGTTTTATCATGCCAACTGAATAAGTTTCGCATTATATATATATATATATATATAAGCGTAGGAGTGGTTATGTGGTAAGTAGCTTGCTTACCAATCACATGGTTCCGGGGTTCGGTCCCACTGCGTGGCACCTTGGGCAAGTGTCTTCAAAGCTTTGTGAGTGAATTTGGTAGACGGAAACTGAAAGAAGCCCGCCGTATATATGTATATTTATGTGTATGCGTGTATATGTTTGTGTGTCTGTGTTTGTGCCACTAACATCGCTTGAGAACCAATGGTGGTGTGTTTACTTCCCCGTAACCTAGCGGTTTGGCAACAGAGACGGATAGAATAAGTACTAGGCATCGAAAGAATAAGTCCTGGGGTGAATTTCCTCGACTAAAGGCGGTGCTACACCATGGTCACAATCAAATGACTGAAACAAGTAAAAGAATATATATATATATATTTAGTGAGGGAAGAAATGGAGCTGAACGAAGATTTTACAAAATTCCTTTTTATTATTTTCTACATATGTTTCAAAGGCTGCAAATTCCCTAATTCGGATTGAATAAGGAGACCATTTTGCAGCTTTCTCTTCAGGAAAATCCAGGAACTTAAATCTCCAAACAAATGCGCAGCAAGCTTTTCGACAAACGCTCTCTAGGAGCCCATGGTATGAATGGCACAAAACTAAAACTTCAATTATCCGCACCAAGGCACGGTTGCGATACCCCATGGTCGTAACCTCAACCGTGATTTTTCTGTTGTGATTTTTGCTACCCAGGTATCGGTTATAATTTGAATAATCCGTAACAAGATAATTCATTTATCCATTTCAATAAATATATATATATAATATATATATATATATATATATATATATATAGAGAGAGAGAGAGAGAGAGAGAGAGATGGATATATAGGAGCACTTGTGATTATATAGAATATTAATTATTCCTTGATTCTTGTAATGCGAAACCTTGAAATGCATTTAGTATGCGAAAATTGATTTGTATAGATTGACAGCTATAATAGAGAGGAGAAATGAAGGGAGAATGTGAATATCTGAGATGCTTAACAAGGGTAAAATTTGTTAGTAGATGTCTATGGTTTAAAGCTAAATGAATACAGAAGAGATACATAGTAGAGAGTCCTAAGCCTGGAGATTGTGCTTCAAACATAATTTTAAAGAAGGACGCGTCGTAACGCGAAATAAAATGTGGTGCAATTGTGTCGTCAGATTTTTCTATTTTCATTTCCTTTCCATGTTTCCAGCGCGTATCGTAGGGAAAATAACAGAACCGCGTGATGTTCTGAATATCTTTCCGTGCCAATATTCACACATACATTTACTGGTTTGTGTGAGGGAAGATCAAAGTATTTTACAGAAGTGAATTTTTAAGGTACATAGATCCAAATCCCAAGGAAAGTAAGAAGAGAACAAATAAAGATTATATTTACAACAACGTCAAACCGCTGTAAGATTGGTAGATGAAAATTAAAGACGGGAAATATGAATAATGCGGAAATAAAATACGGCACATCTAAGAGAACATCAAATATATATTTAACAATATTTTGAGAGATATAGAAATCTTGAGAACAGGAGATAAATATTACATGGCATAATACCATACATAAATACCTTGACATTTTCTGGGGCCAACAGTGATCTTCTGTGTACAGATTTCTGCCTAATACAACTCATTTGTGATGCGAACATCATCCCTGTTGAGATTACCACTTAAAGACTTAATAAACAATAGCTAAAATAATTGTAAGACACGATTAGCTAATTCAATGGTGATATTTCTTGTAAAATTTCTTTATAGATATTACGAGTCATTCGGTTCATCCTCACGATTCTGTTTGCTTTATTTTAGACTCATATCAATGTGCGATCTCGATTTTCCTCTACGGCTTTACAGTTAATGTTCAAATTTATCATTGCACATCAC
Source organism: Octopus sinensis (assembly GCF_006345805.1). NCBI lineage: Eukaryota > Metazoa > Mollusca > Cephalopoda > Octopoda > Octopodidae > Octopus > Octopus sinensis. Next base: position 28,834,051 of record NC_043017.1, read on the forward strand.
AAAATGCATCAGAATGTAAAAGTAAAATATCTCAACTAGAGAAGAATTAGGTACTAAGCTAATCTATGTATATGTGTGTGAGCGCGGGATTATGTGAGTATATGTGGTTTTGTGTCTGTGACACTTAAAGTTATACGTAACTAAATCAAAATTAGCTTTAATTTCGAACCACAAAATTTTTGTGGAGGGTCCCAGTACGCAACTGGTACTTAATTTATAGACCCCGAATTTATAGATCCCGAAAGGATGAAAGGCATGGCTGACTTCGGCGGAATTTGAACTCAGAACGTAAAGACTGACAAATAACGCTAAGCATTTCGCCCGGCGCGTCAACTTTGCTTATTTCTTTACTGCCCACAAGGAGCTATACACAGAGAAAACAAACAAGGACAGACAAACGGATTAAGTCAATTATATCGACCTCAGTGCGTAACTGGTACTTATTTAATCGACCCCGAAAGGATGAAAGGCAAAGTCAACCTCGGCGGAATTTGAACTCAGAACGTAAAGACAGACGAATAACGCAAAGCATTTCGGTCAGCGTGCCAAGGTTTCTGCCAGCTCAGAGCTTTAATAGTAGGACAAATATTGTGAAGCGTCTCTAGTTGTCGCCGGAGTTGAAATGAAGGTTTTTTTGCAGTGCTAAAAACCGAATAGGCTGCATCGTCTCTGCAAGCAACGCCAAAGCATTTGCGGGATCCTTGTTCCAATATGAAGCGGGTGTCAGTTTCTGCACAATACGCAAAAAAATGTGTGGTGCAAGGAGAATTTTGTCCCCTGACGTGGAAAACCATTCAGTGCCATGTCTGGGCCTTGAATCATGAGGATGATTTGCAGCATACTCGTTCGCTTCATCAACTATGCATTTAAACGGGAGTGGCTGTGTCGTAAGTAGCTTGCTAACCAACCACATGGTTCCGGGTTCAGTCCCACTGCGTGGCATCTTGGGCAAGTGTCTTCTGCTATAGCCCCGGGCCGACCAATGCCTTGTGAGTGGATTTGGTAGACGGAAACTGAAAGAAGCCTGTCGTATATATGTATATATATATGTATGTGTGTGTGTTTGTGTGTCTGTGTATCTCCCCCTAGCATTGCTTGACAACCGATGCTGGTGTGTTTGCGTCCCCGTCACTTATCGGTTCGGCAAAAGAGACCGATAGGATAAGTACTGGGCTTACAAAGAATAAGTCCCGGGGTCGATTTGCTCGACTAAAGGCGGTGCTCCAGCATGGCCGCAGTCAAATGACTGAAACAAGTAAAAGAGTAAAAGAGTAAAAAGAGTATTACCTCCTCGTGAATTCATGGAATACCTCCAATGGCGAACTGTGTTTTCTAAGGTCTGCTTTTATATGAGGTGTACCAGAAATCCATACCGCGTCGAGTAAGTGTCCATCGCTCACCACACCGCATTCTGTTGGCCATTCACACATACATTTACTGGTTTGTGTAAGGCAAGATCAAAGAATTTACGGTACTGAATTTTTAAGGTAAATAGATCGAAAACCAAAGGAAAATAAGAGAAGTAATAAAGATCATATTTGCAACAACATCAAGCTGCTGTGAGATTGATAAATGAAAAGTAGAGACGGAAAAGATGAATAATGAGCAAAGAAAACACGGCACAACTAAGAGAACTTGAAATCGCTCGCCACACCACATTCTGTTGGTCATGTGATGCTCCTCTACTGCCGTCTTTGATGACAGGGATATTCGACAATGCTACCGAAACGAGAATCGCCCTATGTACTGAGCAAATAACCACTCTCGGAGCCTGAATATTCCCCTACCAGAATTAGCTACTGAGGCCTCATCACGTGGTGTTGAAGACGAGGTGCCTGGCGTAGATAGACATGACAACAAACGCGACGTGGGTATTAACTTCAACGAATCTCGCGTACATGGACACAATGAACCTGGAAATTAGCGCAGCTATATGTGACGATGAACACGAAGCTGGTGAAGCTCGACTTGAAGACCAACGCGAGGACTGTATATACAACTAACCTGGCGTGGTTGAATGCGGAGATTGTAAATTCCGTGAAGGACAAGAGGAATTGCTGAGCGTGTATGAATTTGATAGGAATCCATATTGAAGATCGTTGTTTAACCGCCAAAACTGCTGTTTTATACTGTTATGGTTGTGACGTTTCGGCCGGAGTTGGAAATATTTACATGAAAAATCTAACACTTATCAGATTCCTTGAAATTTGCATGGTAGCCTCTATTTTCGATTCCAGATAGGGCTTCGTATATTGTCGTCATCTGATTCAAAGCGAGTACAGAGCGCACGCGAATTTACGTCAACCGATGTCATGGAGTGAAGGGCGGCGAGCTGGCAGAAACGTTAGCACGCCGGGTGAAATGCGTAGCCGTATTTCGTCTGTCGTTACGTTCTGAGTTCAAATTCTGCCGAGGTCGAATTTGCCTTTCATCCTTTCGGAGTCGATAAATTAAGTACCAGTTACGCACTGGGGTCGATATAATCGACTTAATCCGTCTGTCTGTCCTTGTTTGTTCCCTCTATGTTTAGCCCCTTGTGGGTAGTAAAGAAATAGGTATTGTAAAAAGCTTAAATGGAGCTCCAAACACCCGAGTTCTTTTACAGGGATTAGAAAAACGGATGGACCTCTGCCATAAGTGTATGAATATGAGACGAGAATATGTAGAATAAAATCATAATTAATTGATCTACCTGGATTTTCTTTTACCGAAAGGCAAAAACCATTCAGCACACTCTCGTACAAATACAGACACACACTCATGCATTCACGCATACTCAAATATATATATATGAAGAAATCTTTCCTACACGAACACACACATATATACATATAGGGTTTATTTATAAAAAGTGAAGGCGCAATGGCCCAGTGGTTAGGGCAGCGGACTCGCGGTCGTAGACCGCGGTTTCGATTCTCAGACCGGGCGTTGTGAGTGTTTATTGAGCGAAACAACTAAAGCTCCACGACGCGCTCCGGCAGGGATGGTGGTGATCCCTGCTGTACTCTTTCACCACAACTTTCTCTCACTCTTACTTCCTGTTTCTGTTGTACCTGTATTTCAAAGGGCCGGCCTTGTCACACTCTGTGTCACGCTGAATATCCCCGAGAACTGGGTTAAGGGTACACGTGTCTGTGGAGTACTCAGCCACTTACACGTTAATTTCACGAGCAGGCTGTTCCGTTGATCGGATCAACCGGAGCCCTCGTCGTCGTAACCGACGGAGTGCTTCCAAATTTATAAGAATCACAAAGATATTCAAAGTCAGAAGTATATAAGCAGCTTTAAGGATGTGCATCATCATCATTATCATTGTTCGACCGTGGTCGAGACAATGGAATTTACCATGCTACACCAGACTTCACGGTCCATCATAGCATTACGGAGGTCCTGTAGCTGGATGCCTGTATCCCTGGCGATTACATCAAGGTAGGAAAGTGTACGCCCTCTGGCATCGCGAGTAGATGACTTCCAGAGGAGAAGAGGAGAAATTGCCTCGGTTTTTTTTGCTCTACAATAATGTTCATACTCACATATTTTGTTTAGACAAAATTTCAATTATCAATTCATTCTGAAGTTTCTTGCATTCAAGAAACATAATTTAAAATTACAAACGATTTCGAGGAACAAGGAGTGTGTAGGTGTCACGGTGAGTTTATGTTTTTTTTCTTTGTCTTTTGTTTGTTTGTTTTTTACTTTTTTATCCGCATACCCTTATACATTTCTTTACTACCCACAAGGGGCTAAACACAGAGGGGATAAACAAGGACAGACAAACGGATTAAGTCGATGACATCGACCCCAGTGCGTAACTGATACTTAATTTATCGACCCCGAAAGGATGAAATGCAAAGTCGACCTCGGCGGAATTTGAACTCAGAACGTAACGGCAGACGAAATACGGCTACGCATTTCGCCCGGTGTGCTAAAGTTTCTGCCAGCTCGTCGCATACCCTTATAGTTTACATGAGCGGTGTGATATTTTTTTGTTATGATAAACGCTGTATCTTGTACGACTGCTTTGAAAGTTAATTTGTGCTTTGTGTATTTATATTCCTTTCTTTAAGTATTCATGTTTACGTATTCACAGTTGCACTTGTATATTTGCTTTTATTTGCATCAACTTTATTTCTTTTATTTCAGAATAATATCTTCTATTATAAGGTGATGTGTAAATGCCAAGAGGTTACCTAAAATATAAAAACATCTTTATATGCATGAATCTTGCATCAGCTCGGGAAATACTTGTCTTAGTTTTAAAGATCTTTCCTCGGTAAATTGTTGACATTTATCTTTAATATTTTACTTGTAGTTATTTCGATGCAGCTTAAAGCCTTTAGTCGAATAAATCCGGCAATTCCAACACACTGCTTAACTCGAGATCTGAAATTTTTAGCAGATGTAGACACATGTGTAAATATGTTAGTGCGTGTGTGTGCGTGTGTGATGACACGCACAAGATTTCTTTCGTTCGCTTTTCTCTCTTTATTATTCTTCTTATTTATTTATCTACGTTCTTGCTTATTGATCGACATAACGGGAAAACTGTTTGAATTATACACGAGACATTATTTTGATTCGTTCTTGGGCAATCCTCGAAGGAAATATATTTATTTATCAACAGTTATATAAACTTGTTTCGTAAATGCCAACACACAAAAAATATAGAATTTTGAGTCCTCAGTAACTTCTGCTAAATTTTAATAATAATACAGAGTTATATCTTGAGCTATTGTTTTCCACTTTGTATCGACATACAAACATACATACATACGTATATACATATATACATACGTATATATACTTTTATTTGTTTCAGTCATTTGAGCACGGTCATGTTGAAGCACCAACTTTCGTCGAACGAAGCAAGCCTACGACTTCCTCTTTGTAAACCTAGTACTTATTCTGTCGGTCATTTTGGCCGAAACGCTAGTTTACGGGGATGTAAACACACCAGCATCGGTTTTCAAGCGATGATGGGGTGACAAAGACAGACATACAAATATATACATTTATAAATATATCTGACGGATTTCTTTCTGTTTCCGTCTACCAAATCCACTGCCAGGGCTTTGGTTCACACGAGGCTATAGTAGACGACACTCGCAGTGGGACTGAACTCGGATCCATGTGAATGGGAAGCAAGCTTCTTACCACTCAGCCATGCAGCTGCTTTCTCGTATACGAGCAAAGCGTCACTGAAATGAGTCATTGATGATGCAATGGGAGGCCGTTCTATGACTCTTGAGCCCCGGTCAAATATTTGCTCATAGTATTGCATAATGCACAGTTGTGGTGTCTGGCAGAAGGAACCGGTGGCACAGTATGAACTCCAGCTAACAAAAATTATCACAGACATACATTCCACCTTTCAAATTATAGAGTATGTCCCTAATCACGTCACGCCAAATTTGAGGAACCACTTCACAATGCCAAACCATCGGAATCACATCTGTTATAAATGAACAGAGATGTTTCACCACCATATTTTTCTATCCATACCAGTGGTCGTTCCATTGTTCTACACAGCCTAGAAAAGAAAATGCTGGAAGATGGCTGGGTAGCAACATGAATCCAATTACCCATCTTTGCACCCTAATTAATTTGTATACTCTTGTTTTAGGCCAATTACAGATGTTTTGTCCTGAAATAATATCTCTTGTGGGCGTACATATACCGAAGAGTTGTTTTCTCAGGACACAAACTACCTTCACTGTACTATCAAATATGTATATCCAATAAAGACTATACATTGACAGCTATTCTTATATAGTTTTGTCGCAAATAGTTACGCAAGATTAATATGAGATATTATTCTTCTTTTCTTATTTATATTTCTATATACATTACTAATTCTCTAATGGAATACTAATTTTATTTTATGCATCCTAAACGCATGACTGTATTCTTAATTACAGTTACGGATAGTATAGTTTATAGTGAAATTTAAGCATTAGCTGCGTGTGATTATGGTTATTTAATTCAAAAAATATTAGTAAAATTTATCATTTAATAAATGAAATGCTAAAAAATGCATATTTAACATTTGATAATTGAAATGCTAAAAAATGTAAATTTGAAATATGATCAACTTATTCACCAATTTAAAAGTAGTTAAGTTTAATCAGGATCAAATAACATAAAAAAAAAAGCAAATTTCTATACTGATACATGTATCAAAATATGTTTTGAAAATAAAAAAGTATTTATTAGTTGATATTTAAAATCTTACAAGTGTTTAGTTTAAAGATCTGTCGCCTAATGACGTTGATAATTATTACGAAGAATTCTATATAATGGAATTTTTCTTCCATACACAATTATTTGTAGCAAAATATATGAAAGATAGTAGTAGTTAATGCTATAGTGAACGCTATAAAACTTCATTATTTTTTCATGAATTTGCTTATAGGTGAAGTTCAATGACAGAAATCCGTTTGATGTCATTATGTGGATAGTCGACATTGTTGAGGTTAGCGAACTCGTTGGATTATACTTATTTAAACATTTTATACGTGCATGTGATAAGCAAAATATTACAAATTTCAATGCTTAGAACTAGCTAACTAGCTATATAGCATTTCCATCACCAACCAATTTGCATACATTTATTTTGTTTATTGTCTGCTTCGCTTTCAGTATACCTACAAATACAATTCAAATTAGTAAAGTTACTCTCATTTCCAACTTAATTTACAAGTATGTGTGCATGGCTTTGCGCGGCGCCCGTCTTTATATCTGCATTTGCAGGCAAATTTATGAATTCATATAGGAAAACAGAGACGTTTGATGAGTTTATATGCGCATATTTATGGGGATATACACATTTATATAATTAAATGTGTAATTATACATGTGTGAACTTGAAAGCTGTACACATATATACATGTTCACTTCTGTATGCATTTGCATACATTTGAGAATATAATGGTGTATGTACAATCGTATTAAATCATTTATAATAATTGCTATGCATGTATGTGAGTAAAATGAAATACGTGCACGTACTTAAGGGCATTAATAACCTCGTAGGCGCAGGAGTGGCTGTGTGGTAAGTAGTTTGCTTACCAACCACATGGTTCCGGGTTCAGTCCCACTGCGCAGCACCTTGGGCAAGTGTCTTCTACTATAGCCTCGGGCCGACCAAAGCCTTGTGAGTAGATTTGGTAGAAGGAAACTGAAAGAAGCCCGTCGTATATATGTATATATATGTATATATATATGCGTGTGTTTGTTTGTGAGTCTGTGTTTGTCCCCCTAGCATTGCTTGACAACCGATGCTGGTGTGTTTATGTCCCCGTTACTTAGCGGTCCGGCAAAAGAATAAGTCCCGGGGTCGAGTTTCTCGATTAAAGATGGTGCTCCAGCATGGCCTCAGTCAAATGACTGAAACAAGTAAAAGAGTAAAAGAGTATACATGTTGTTACAAAAATAAACATGTGTACTAATGTATACAAAGATGCATGAAGTATTGGTTAGGGTGTAGCTCTCACGATAGCGAGATCGGAGTTTTTTAGAAGTTTACAAAATTCTTTGAAGATGTAAAATTTTCAAAAATGATGATGACCTGAAAGCGGACCTGCTTCAGGTTTTGGCTGATTAGGACCAGGATTTCTATGAGTGCAGAATCATGAATCTGCCAGAAGGAGGGCAAAAGATCATCGAGAAAAATGGCAAAATATGTTGTTGATTAAAGTTTATTCTTTGTAAGAAAAAAATGACTTTTGTTTCACACTAAAAATTATGATGTTATATACCCATAATTTTTTTCATTTTATTTTATTTACATAATGTGTCCATGTACCCCCCTCAACATGCCCATTCTAACTATTACTGGTTTATGTTACTTGTCATTATACCCTATAATTACATATATTTTACTGCTGATATATGCACACATGTATGCATACATAGTACTTCCTGATGCCCTACGAGTTTACTATATATTTACTACATAATATATATATATATATATATATATATATATATATATATGTATATGTATACATATATATATATATATGTATTATATGTATATATATATATGTATATATATATGTATATATATATATGTATATATATATATATATATAATATATTATATATATATGTATATATATATATATGTATATATATATAGTATATATATATAATGTATATATATATATATATATATATATATATATTATATATATATATATATATATATATATATATATATATATATTTTTTGATAAGCATAACAAATGCGCAACCGGTAAAAAGAACTTTCACCTAATTAAATTACTTAAATTACTTCAATTATTTGTCAGCATTTTCTTCATTTCCTTTTTTATATATCACCACTCGTGTTCGACATCTCCTTTCTTTAAATATATATATATATATATTATATATTATATATATATATTATATATATATGTATATATATGTATATATATATATGTATATATATATATATATATATATATATATATGTATATACAGTAATCCAAACATGAAAACACAAAGAGAAAACACAATAACGCGCGGACGTGGAAGAAGTATAGTGTTATTGGACGCTCAGGAAAGGAAAGGAAGACGGGGAAAAAAATCGCCAACGGTACACACGGGATCACATATATATGAATGTATGTATACATGTCTACTATATGTTTATTATATATTGGTACTAACATGTATTTCTAATATGGACGTGTATATCTGCCTATATATGTATGTTTCGCATATATAAATACACTACCCATTTTGTTTATGCGTGTGTATTTTATAACCATATGTGTGTGACTCCTCTCTCTTTGCACCGGTATGTTTATATATTTGTACTGTGTTCATTTTTTTATCTATACCATAATGATTCAGCAACTAGAATCCCAATATTTATAGATACTAATGTGCACATATGCCTCTACTCGCGTATGAATAAATATGCAAAAACCTTTCTCCTTATAAGATTATTCTTCTCCGACACGATGCATAAATTTTTGTACACTTAATGTGCACCCTATTACTCGTATATTTTCTTATATACATAACTGACAAAACTCTCCCATCACTAAAATATCACTACTTTCCTGGTACCATTTCATATTCCTCTCACCTAATACTAAGCGTTTTTCTTTTACCTCTTAATGATTTTTTGTTTATACTAAAACACATCTATACTCCGACGATGAATGACCCCAATTTTACAGCGAACATATTTCCATTTTGCCTTATTTTGGAAGATAGTCTATGTTTTTAACCATTCATTCAAAGCATGAGTCTTTCGAATTTTATTTAACTATTTTATTCATACGAAATTTCGCAGCCTATAAACCGCTTGTAAAATGACTTCTCTTAATTTAATGCTACACAATTATTTTATAAATTTAATGTTTTTCGTCTGGCAGTTATATATAAGTGAGACATAAGGAGGTACATTAACACAAGTACTGGTAACTATAAGAAGCCGTTCTGCCAGGGCACTTCTACGAACGGATACATTTTTGAATCAAGAGCTTATAACACCAAACATCTCATAATACACTGGTGACCGATCAGTAATCCGGATTGATTAGTAAATACAGATATTATGTCACAAGACAATGATGGTTCTTATAACATGAATAAAACATTTCTTCATAGTCTTTAGGCATCCGCCGTGAAAGTGGTTTTATACGGCAGAGTGTTAGAATAATGTGTCATAAAACGTATCAGCCAGTAATGACTTGCGTTGAAATGAGACCTAGGAATCAAATGTTGATTCGGTTTAAAGCTTACATACGCATAAATTTTGCTTAAGACAACAATACATAATCTCGAGGCATAACTAATTCTAAATTCTTTTTCCATCTCAGAAAATCTATTTTCTTTTTTTCTGTACATACCTCTTGATATCTTGATGAAATGTTTGTTTGTTTCTTTTCTTTTTTTCAAAATCGAATTGAAGATTCACGCCAATTCCAAATGATCTGCTTATTACGAATCATCTTCCCTTTATCTACTTCAACTATTTCAATTTTTGTTCAACTGTATTTGAATATCAGCGCTTCGAATTATTCATATTACGGATAACCAAATTAGAGACAATTACATATAATTTGTGATGAACGACGAGTGTGTGAGAAGATTTCTGTTTTTTCTCACCACATTTATATGTCTCTAATCACATTTACCAGGGTCGGATCACATAGCGCGGCACATTCCGGAGTTGTCTTCACCATAGACTTGTGTTTGCCCATCACTTAGGAGTGCAACACAGTTGGTGAAAATGTGTACGTAGATCCGTGGAATACAATCAACCTGTCTTCAAATATTAAAACTTGTCATATTACTATAATATTTCCATGGTGAATTAAATTAAGAATGCAAAATACAGAGGAGTACTCAGTCAAATATACGGCAACTGGATGAGACTTGAATTTCTAACTAGAACTCTTTTCCTCGCGTGTTCGCTACAGTCAACAGAATGTGAGCTGTGGAAAGTGTACCGCTATCAAACTTAGTTCTTATTGGATACAAGGTGGAGCTTGATAAAACCTGGCTGGGTGAGAGTGTGTAACGTTGAATGACCTCAAACACGTAAAAGCCCCAGTAAACATCAGTTATGGTGTCTGAAGAAATTGGAACAAGTTTCGTTAGAATATGTGGATTTCACAAGCGGTTCCCAACAGTCCCGCATGTAGAGACAACCTGTTTGCCGCAGATTGTCCGCAGACGCAGGGACAGAACAACCAAGGAGCCGCCGGTTGCCGAAACAGGCACTCTGAGGATTTTCACTCGGTGTCAGACCAATCCGCCTTGGGTGGCCCTAGCAGGAACCGAAGTTCCCGACGGCATAGCTCTGACACAACCCGTTGCCAGCGTCCCCACCACGGTGAGGTGGGGATGGACTTTGGGGACGGACTTAGTAGTAGGGATAAATATAAACGTGTAGTAATCGTAGGAGTGCCTCTTGAATTGGAGTAAAGCATTATATGATACGTGAGTTTGTAAGAGGTTAACAAGCATTTTACAAAAATAGAAAATTACATACAGAAAATTACAAACAATATATTGCAGACTATGATATACACAACAAAAGAAGTTTTACTCGCAGCTACTACGCCTCCTTTTATTCTGTCAAAGCATACAATGATTGTTACAAAGCAATGAAGTCATATAATTTCACAAACGTTTAGGAAATCTATATTGAACTCATACCATTTTGGCTAGTTTTCCTGCCTGACATGTCATGAAGTTTTAATTCCAGAGAAACTTTTTTCCTGCATTGAGAGAAATACTTCATTATATATAATTAATACGTCTGTATATAATAACATAATTTATATATTTGAATTTCAGTTTGTACTATGAGTATGTGAAGGAGAATTTGATAATTATTTATAAGTTCTTTTATATTCAAGACAAACATCAGAAGTTGGATTGTTTATTTAATAGACACCATGTTCTTTTTTTGTAACGTACATTAGAAAATAAGACAAAGAAAATCAATGAATATGATTTAAATTGCCTTTCCAATGAATTAAATTTGGCATGAAAACAAAAACAAAAATTTAAATATATGGTGGCCTTTTCACATACGATATTATTTTGTTTTTTAAATAGATAATAAATTTCTTTTGATGTTGAAAGAAAAGTGAAATTTATAAATTAATGTGCTGAGAGCATTATGAAAAATAACAACAAGGAGAACAAAACCCATAATATAATCAAATGAATAAATAAATAATAAATGGTAAACTAATGGGTGATATATGACAAATATTGTGAATAAATCACAAAATATGAACGGTAGGTGTCAAATACGAACGTTTTTAACAAACATTTTTACAAAAATAGAAAATTACATACAGAGAATAGAAAAATGGCTTGATGTTGTTATTTATCCAGAGGTCAAACATGATCGGGGAGAGCCGTGATTGAAGACGTTCTATCCGTGAACACCTCGCCTGTGTGTATATATCTAGGTTTCCAAGTATTATATACGCAATCGTAACAGCATTAAGGAAAATATTTTAATGCTGTTTTGATTGAGGACAACGGTGATTAGAAGATGTCAATTAAAAGTTCAACACGTTTGCTGTGGTGCCAACAAAAGTTGACATAGGTTAGCTACAGTTATCAGGGTGTGAGCCGTGCACAGTGTACCGCTATCAAATTTAGTTCTTATTAGATACAAGGTGGAGCTTGATAAAACCTGGCTGGGTGAGAGTGTGTAATTTTGAAAGACCTCAAACCCGTAAAAGCCCCAGTAAACATCGGTGATGGTGTCTGAAGTTGCATCATACAAAACATCATATGATACGTGAGTTTTTAAGAGGTTAACCGATATACATCGGGTAAGCACGCAAGCGATCAATTCAACAACTCAGATATCACAAATATGTACCCGCTCTAAAATTGTCACCAGAGATTATGACATTACATCCACTAAAAGTCACAAGTACAATATGATATCATAGTGTAGACTAAATTGCTCAAGAATAATTCCTTGTACATGATTATTCAGAATTGCTAGAATTAGATGGTAACCAACGATTAAAATCAGGGTGTAACATGTACGTGTATATTAAATACTGGCTGAACAAAATGACATACTATAGGTGTAATATTTAGGTAACAATTTCAAGGGAGAGAGTAGCCGATAACATCGACCCCAGTGCTCAACTGGTACATATATTATCGAGCTACATAAAGGGGGCGAGCTGGCAGAATCGTTAGCACGCCGGGCGAAATGCGTAGCCGTATTTCGTCTGCTTTTACGTGCTGAGTTCAAATTCCGCCGAGGTCGACTTTGCCTTTCATCCTTTCGAGGTCGATAAATTAAGTACCAATTACGCACTGGGGTCGATGTGATCGACTTAATACCTATATCTGTCCTTGTTTGTCCCCTCTATGTTTAGCCCCTCGTGGGTAATAAATAAATAAATAAATAGATACATATATTATCGACCCCGTAAAGATGAAAGTAAAAGTCGACGTCAGCGGAATTTGAACAGATGGACAAAATGCTTCTAAGTATATTTCCTGACTGCTCGCCGCCTTGAAAAAATGTCCTTATATTAAAGATAGGATTAGGACGCATTTCAGTAGGAAAGGAGCCAAAATGGTGATTATAGTAATTGATTCAGACTAAACTGCATCCCTACAGATTATTCATATATTCATACATTAACATGTATTTCAGAACCAACGATTCAGCAGGTAACTCATTATATGCTCATTAACATATATTCATAAGCTTGGATCACCATCTCCTTGGCAGGATGTAGAAATTGCATGCAAACCTTCATTAGCATTAGATGGCTAATAAAGTAAAAGGTATGCTTTCGATGATATCTTCAATGTTCATTTGGAAATTAAACAAAATAGAGGCGCAGGAGTGGCTGTGTGGTAAGTAGCTTGCTTACCAACCACATGGTTCTGGGTTCAGTCCCACTGCATGACATCTTGGGCAATTGTCTTCTACTATAGCCTCGGGCCGACCAAAGCCTTGTGAGTGGATTTGGTAGATGGAAACTGAAAGAAGCCTGTCGTATATATGTATATATATATATATATATATATAGGAAAAAACAACTCAAGATAGAAAATGCTAAAATAATTTTATAAAGAACATTTCAGTACCGGTTTCAGTCATTTGTGACCTTTTCAACTGTAACGATTAAATAATTAAATTTAGAAAATTAAAAGAAAAGTTTTTCTAAAAGAATATTTGTATAGTGTTCAAATATAAGTGGCATTTTCCGTGTGTGCGTGTTTGTGTGTCTGTGTTTACGTCCCCGTAACCTAGCGGTTCGGCAAAATGGACCGATAGATTAAGTACTAGGCTTACAAAGAATAAGTTCTGGGGTCGATTTGCTCGACTAAAGGTGGTGCTCCAGCATAGCCGCAGTCAAATGACTAAAACGAGTCAAAGAGTAAAAGAGTAAAAGAGAGTGTATTCAAGCTTTAATTATGGGGAACCTGAGTGTAAGACTCAGTCGATATCAATTATGAAAACGGTGTTGATAACAAACAGGTTGAGGGCATATACAGTTAAAAGCATGAGAGTGTGTGGGACTGAAGTAAATCACTGGATAATATGTAGTGGTTGGTTTCATCTTTCATTTGTTTGATATTATTAGACGCTATATGGCGCAGGAGTGGCTGTGTGGTAAGTAGCTTGCTTACCAACCACAGGGTTCCGGGTTCAGGCCAACTGCGTGGCATCTTGGGCAAGTGTCTTCTGCTATAGCCCCGGGGCGACCAATGCTTTGTGAGTGGATTTGGTAGACGGAAACTGAAAGAAGCCTGTCGTATATATGTATATATATATAAGTGTGTGTGTATGTGTTTGTGTGTCTATGTTCGTCCCCTTAGCATTGCTTGACAACCGATGCTGGTGTGTTTACGTCCCCGTAACTTAGCGGTTCGGCCAAAAAGACCGATAGAATAAGTACTGGGCTTACAAAGAATAAGTCCCGGGGTCGATTTGCTCGACTAAAGGCGGTGCTCCAGCATGGCCGCAGTCAAATGACTGAAACAAGTAAAAGAGTAAAGAGTAAGAGTATCTATCTATCTATCTATCTATCTATCTATAATATAATATCTATAATGTTTAGCAACGTTTCATCTGTTATGTCTTGATTTCAAATTCCATTAATATCGAAATGGGCTTCCATTAATTCGGACTTGGTTATAATCAACGTATGCTCTTTTTACTCTTTTACTTGTTTCAGTCATTTTGACTGTGGCCATGCTAGGGCACCGCTTTAGTCGAGCAAATCGACACCAGGACTTATTCTTTGCAAGCCTAGGGACTTATTCTATCGGTCTCTTTTGTCGAACTGCTTCGTTACGGGAACGTAAACACACCAGTATCGGTTGTCAAGCGATGTTGGGTGGGACACAGACGAAGAAACATATACACACACACACATATATATATATATATATATATATATATATATACGACGGGTTTCCTTCAGTTTCCGTCTAACAAATCCACTCACAAGGCTTTGGTCGACACGACGCTTTAGTAGAAGACGCTTACCGCGCAGCCACTCTCACGCCTATAATTGGTTTACGCCCGCAGAGGGACTCGAACCCGCGACACTCATATTACTTCTAAGCTTGACCTATAAAAGTCTGATGCTCTACCGACTGAGCTATGCGGAATAGTTTCTACCTACAAACATTTAAAAATAGTGATAAATTTATAAAAATACAAAGACTAAGTCAAACATTTAAAAGTAATATTCAAATCCCGACGAATGCTGCCCAAATCCAGCATTTACTGGAACTTTATTCAAACGTGCATAATCCTACTTTACCACAAATAAAATTTGCTCCTTTTACACGTTTCTTCATATCACCAGTTAAACAGCAATCGACTTATGCATTTTACTCCTATTCAAGTTTTACTCTTACGATTACTACACATTTATATCTATCTCCACCACTAAGCAGGGCTTATATATTTGATCAGATACAAGGACACTAGTCCATCTAATCTTCATGCATTAGCCACAAGTCTATTGGCAATCGGTCATAAATAATACTAATGCGAAACATTTATACACAAATGTACTATCGCTGCATAATGGCTCGTGTTAAACAAAAGTATATGTGTAGTGGGGTGGATTCATTCAACTAAAAATTCGTCAGCTTTGTGCCCCAGCATGGCCGCAATCTAGTGACTGAAAGAAGTAAAAGATAGAAGATAAACATATCCCCATATATATATATATATATATATATAAATATATATACAACATGCATATACATATGCATATAATTATATAGATATATATATAATGAATTAGGTGTATATACACACACATCAAAACACATAGATATCCACCTGTAAGATTATACAAAGATAATATACGTGTACATATTATGCTTATATAGACATATGTACATGCGTGTATATATATATATATATATAAGATAAACATATATATATATTTATATAGAAGATAAACATACCCCCATATATATATATATATATATATATACAACATGCATATACATATGCATATAATTATATAGATGTATATAACGAATTAGGTGTATATACACACATACATCAAAAACCATAGATATCCCTATAAGAATATACAAAGTTAATATACGTGTATTTATTATGCTTATATAGACATGTACATGCGTGTTATATAATATATATATATATATATATATATATATATATATTATAGAAGATAAACATATATAGATATATATAGAAGATAACCATACCCCCATATATGTATTATATATATATATATATATATATATATATACAACATGCATATACAATGCATATAATTATATAGATGTATATAACGAATTAGGGTTATAGTATATATATATATATATATATATATTATAATCGTATGGCGTCACTTGGTGTACAACCTAGAATATTCGGATAAGTAAACGTTAATTATTTCATTTGTTTAACAACTTAATATCGAATCTACAGATGACTGAAAGAGATATTCTATTCCTCTTTTCTTTATCATTTTCCTTTTTGTTTTGAAGATATACGTTTAACCAAAAACTTTTAATTAGCATCATGCAATTAAGTACAGTAATAATAAGGCGAGAAAAATAATCATTTAATTTAAGATCATTCTAGAAAAATATTTTAATTTTATTAATCAATAATGTACTCTAATTAAAGCAAGTTACAAATATCTGTTGGCTTATACCATGCTAAGATCTGTTGTTTTGGTTAAATGTAAAAGATACTTTAAAAAAGAGATTAAAGATTATAATCAATAATGAGATAAAGAAATTCCTGACTGCATCATCTAAAATGTATCTTTTGATGCGTGGAAACTGAGGATATATTGTTAGCATGCGAAAATCTTTATGATTGAAAAAGTTTGGTATGGTTTTTTTTTTTCTTTAGCGAAAAAGTGGAAAGAGATAAAACATTAAGGAAACCTACTGAAAAAATCGATTGACAAATTTACCCATTTACCCGGTTGTCTAAAAGTGTTTCGACAAACCGTTAATTTCTATTAAAGAAGATATTGTCATTTTATTCCTATGCTAGAATTATAATGTCAAATCCTGGCCGATGTTATGTAGATTTCATAATGTACTTGATAAGTCATTTCTGTGAATGATAGACCTAAAAAATTAAAAGAAATATAACTGGCTAGGTAGACCTAAGTTAACATGACTATTGACAATGTTCGCTTGACGGATATGGATAAATATTTGTATATTAATATATAATTAAATGACACCGTGGACTAAGACATATAGATAAATAGACACATAATATTAGATACAAATATTTATACATGTATGTTTACAGTAACATTTATCCTATGTCAAAATATTGTATATTTTTAACCGTTTGTCTCAACAAAAAATCTCATAATGTTAAGTGCAAAATATGTTCCTCAGGGAATCCATCTTTGCCACTTATTATCTCTTTAATTAGAAACAAATTTCAATCAGAAGGAACTCTTTAGAATTAAGGACACCTTTCGGAGGAAAGCGAATATCGACGAGCACAACAAACCAACAAAGGTAGCAAGAATTCTATTGCCAAAGGTAGAACAAAAATGATGTCAACGCAGCCATCGAGTTATGAGATCGGAATAGAAAAAATCAAAGGTCTTTCGCATTTTGAATAGTTTTCTTGAGAACAGTTTCATTTCAAGAATTCTCCATTTTCTCCATGAACATGATACGCGCCATACAGTGGGGTGTTTCAGAATCGTACTTGGCATAATGAGTTGAAAATGCAGTTTTGCAATAAAGATTATTTGGAATAAAGTGGTTTCATTTCAAATAAATGGTACGATAAACTGCCATATTTGCCCATACTGGGTACCTGAGAACCAGCATATTTCCGAAGAATAGCATGTTAATTTACAATGAGCTAAAGTATGATGTGAATAATCGTTAAGATATCCATGAGTCACTTTGACATTGTATTTTGTTCTGATTTACTTCAGCCTGCTAGGACAACCTGTCATACCAAGCCTTCAAGTCTAATTGGATGATGTGGCATTTCATGTATAGCAAAATGTGCTCTGGTATACTGATATACGAAATTGCCATGAGATTTTACTAATCATGTAGATTGAGTGCATCACACACCGTTAGATTTTTAATAGTGATACTAAAAAGAGAAAGATTACAGCACAAAAATGGCAACAGTTGGCAAATACAAGGCTGCCAGTGGACAAGTAAGCACACAGATAGTAAACCAACTACATCTTGAAGATTTTCGATTCCATTTCTTCGCGTTATCAGTTGTAACTGGACCGGACCAGCTCTCTGTTTGCTTATTAGCGTAACTAAATACTGTCTGTAGTCTCTAATAAATTGTGAAAATGAAATGTAATATAAATACTATGTAATCATTCAAGAGGTGATATCTATCTATCTATCTATCTATCTATCTATCTATCTATCTATCTATCTATCTATCTATCTATCTATCTATCTATCTATCTATCTGTCTGTCTGTCTATCTATCTATCAATCTATGTGTCTGTCTGTCTATCTATCTGTCTAACTAGCAACATGTATCCATGTATCTCTATCTATCTATCTATCTATCTATCTATCTATCTATCTATATATATATATATCTATATATATATATATATATATATATATATATATATATACACGCACACACACATATATATATAGTTTCATTAAATAACTTTGACTGATTCGTACTCCATTTTCATTGTCAATATAAGCTAGTGCAACCACCAGTTTAATGAGGCTATTTCGTCTGTTATTACGCAAAACAATTAATTCTGTTTCAGCTTAATGTTTTATAAGGTCCTCCTTTGAAAAAGTTTGCTACGCTCGACACTTTTCACACACTGAAGCAAATACAAGCTGCGGGGAAGATATGTGTAATTTTCCTGTGTATACATATGTGTTTGCATGTGTGTGTGTTGTCGGTGTGTGTGTATGTATTCATTAATTTATAAGTGTGTGTGGTGTATGTGAATATATGTATATCACATATATGAAAACATATTTATATATGTTTTTATCAAACACAGGTACCTTCGCACATCGCACACTCGTATATTATAGAGAGCAAATATATATAAAGTAATTAAATAGGTAATTTAATAGATAAATGTTTGTTATATACATAAAATAAATAATTGAAACTCTGTAAGTATAATAAATGAAATATATAATTGATTTAAAATATTAATGAAATGTTATGTGAGATATATTTACACACCTACACGCACATCTATATAAATTTACAAAGCAATAAATTGAAGACGCAAACGAATACAAATTAGTTATGTGTATTTGTAGTAAACAGCACACCTTTGTTGAGGTGACAATTGTTTAAATTATATAGTATAATCAAAAGTTTTGGTTGAAATCAATTTAGGACACAAACGTAGTGTATTTAGTCGAAATACGTTTCATTTAATTCGTTTAATTTGTGTTTGTATGACTAGTTTCATTAAAAGCGACATATTTCAATATAAAATCATCCGATTTGGAGATTTGAAATTAAAAATTTAAAAACTAGTCGTTTGGACTTGGAAATTACACACCCATAATGAAAAATCGAGTAAATATTTTGAATCCTTACCTTTTATTTAAATTATATCTATTATTCTTTATTGTAAATGAATTCTTCATTGTCATATAATACAGAACAATGAAAGTTAGTAAAGATGGTGGAGTTGAGTGTAC
>NC_043017.1:28861233-28868733 GCF_006345805.1 Octopus sinensis
GATTGGTAGCACAATTAGAAAAGACATACCAAATGTAGCGAAAAGTGATATGGTTATAGAAAGAGAGGTAGGCCTAAGATCTCGTGGCGGAGATCAACACAAAATTGACTAGAGAAAGGGGGACATTCATGGCAGAGTATAAGTACAGAAATTATGTGACATTGAATTTAACTATAAGTTGCCTATACTCCGGGTTGGATGCTTAAAGGCAGGAAAAAACTATTTTCTGGGATGGTATTCACTCAGTTTCCGTGAATCCCCAAAATATTTTCATCCACATACATTTCATAAATAACAGCCTCTTATAGCTTAGATTTCTTATTTCTTGAGAGAATACGCATGGATGCAAACAAAGATTGTTTAGTTGAAGACAGCAGAAATTATGCATACTTCCTGTTAGTGTGGCATATAATGCACAGAAGTGTAGAACCTTCTATTAAAGATTTACTAGAATTGTGCTTCAAGTCTGATGTAAATTTTATCTGGATTGTAATGCGAAAAGCAAATTTTATCCAAGATCCATTAGAATTTTGATAGCATTTTGTACAGACCTTTGCTGGTTTGTCTGTTCGCTGCATACGTATCACAGAGTAATAAAGATTTTGAAGATTACCATTAAGTAATATTTATAAAGAGAAATACGTAGAAGTTGCCTAAATGGGAGAACCCTCATTTAATTTCTCGGCTTATCAAAAGTAACCATCATATCTCTGTCTGACCTCATTTTAATAGAAAGCACTCGTATGATATTGGAATCTGAAAATTAATTACGTCCAAATCGCCTGCATTGTCGAAGATAAAGTGTTTGTTCTTAAGTCTCTTCCATTACGAATGAAATGGGGTTAAACATCACCATGAATGACAACTATATTATTAGAGAATTTATTTTATACATTACTTAACTATACATTACGTAACAATAAAGTTTATACTTTCATGATATATACGTGAAACTCTTCTAAGATCGTGACAGATATTAAGATAATTTCTTCTTATAATTTGAAGGCTTAATATTCGTCCTCATCTTGTTTGTTATTAACACAACGTTTCAGCTGATGTACTCTGCAGGCAGTAACTTGAATAACAACATCGAAAACTACCTTAGGAATGAGAACCCAGGTTCGAAATTCCCCTGATGAAGGCTGGAGAGTACATCAGCTGAAACAAACGATAGTAGGTTGTGATTATCACTTGCCTAAGGTTGTAACAAAACTATCGAAATTGATAATATTGCATGAAAATTATTTCGTATATATTCGTAATTTAGATATTTAATCTTACTTAGATATGAACACATTTGTCTTTCACTGGAACATCTCTCTCTATCTGCTCAGTCGAAGTTTGCTCTCGGTCACTCGTTGGATCAGTGTCCTCCAGTCAGTTCTATCCTGGGCCGCTTCCTTCAGACTGGCCATGTCCATTCCGGTATCACTCTCGATGGGGTCAAGCCAGCGGGTTCTTGGTCGACCTCTTCCTCTCTTGCCACTGACCATTCCGAGCATGATATCCTTCTCCAGGGATTCTCTCCACATAATATGACCGAAATATGCCAATCTACGCATGGTGATCCTAGCTTCTGGCGACATTTTCGGCCTGATGTGCTTAAGAACTTCTCCATTGGTGAGCCTCGCTGTCCATAGAATCCGTAAAAGTCTTCTCCAACACCAAAGCTCGAATGCATTAATTCTCTTCTGGTCAGCTTTCTTTCGTGTCCAGGTCTCGCATCCATATGTTGCTATTGGGAAGACAATTGTGTTCACCAATCTGCATTTGGTAGCGAGTCTGATGTTTCTACTCTTCCAGGATAGTATTATATCATTTGTCTTTCATCACTGTACAATAAGGGCAATATGTATGCCCTTAGTCCGAATGACCACTTTGAATCCCGAAGAAAATTTGACTAATACGTAAAACGTAATACTAGAACCAAAGACATTTGAACATTCTGATATGCTATCTCGAATACCGAAAAATAATAATAATGCTAGTTTATAATAACTTTCTTATTGCTGCATTTCATTTAATAATAATATGTACAAAGCAAAATATTTAAATCGCATAAATCTTTCGTATCCACTCAGAAGATAGTTATAAAGTTTGCCGATTAAAAAATAGAATACAAGCAGAAAGAGAAAATAGTTTTAAAACTTATAAAAGGAACCAATAATGAATTAAGAGCTTTCCATTGTCTGAATTAACAACTGACAATAGTATAAGTGTCATTGTTATTATTTATAGTCCTTATAGAAAATCTATTTCTAAGCTTAAATGAGATTTTGATTTTCATTAAGTATGAAAACTATAATTTTATAAATCATTCAGTGAATCATAGATGTCAACAATGCAGGAACAGTAAACGGTGATATATTTTTCACCTTTTGTCCACTCTAAGAATGAAAAAAGACCAAATTTCAATCAAATTTGAATGCTACAATCATTGTGTGTTAATAATGAATTCTGAGTTTGGCACAGAGCCAGGTATTGTTTTGGTGAAATGAATATGTCGATATATTTGTTACCCAAGTTTTTAACTGGTATCTCTTTCATACACCCAAACGGAAGTCTGCATAATGCTATTAAAGTAAAATACAAAGCAGAGTGACTAAATTGAGACAGCAATTTACTGTATCCAGTACATTATAAGGTGAAAAATATATCACCGTTTACTGTTCCTGCATTGTCCCCGCCAACATCACTTGATACATTTCATCTATAATAAATAATGTGTAATAAATATAACGAATACAGTTCTCTATTTATGAGATGAGGAATTATGTACCATACTTTCATTCGACGGATATTTGTCCTCATCTTGTTTGTTGTTAACACAACGTTACGGCTGATATACCCTCCAGCCTTTTTCAGGTGTCTTGGGGGAGTTTCGAACCTGGGTTATCATTCCTATGTTGTTATTGTTATTATTATTATTAATATTATTATTACTGTTGTTGTCGTTGTTCAAGAATCTTGGGGTTTGTAGCCCGCTATCTTAACCACTACGCCATATGCCCGTGGGCAATTATGGAGTGAATTTTAGGGCTTATAAATCTAATATTTTTTCTATCCTTCCTTGATACCAGTTCTCATATGCTGTTCATATCTGCATTCAGTCTACTTAGGAGGTTGTTGTGTCCTAGCATATGTGCTGCTTCTTTTAGTTTTCGCATTTTCCTGTGGTATTCTCTGTCTATTAGTTTAACTTCGTCCCACAGGGGAAGTTGATCTCCATTTTTCCATACATGATCAGCTATACCCGATTTATCAATATCTTCTCACGTCACACTTAGTTTGAGGGGGCAACATGTTTCGCCTTTGTATAACCTACCACAGTTGCATGGGATGTAGTACACGCAGTCTTTGCTCATATTCTCTTTAATTGGTGGTTTTACTCGAAGGAGATATTTGCGAAGTGGTGTATTACTCTTGAATACTGTCCTTCGCAAATACAACACTTCACAAATAGAAATTGTGTGAAATTTACCTCCACACTGTATGACGTCATGACCGTTTGATACTTGAGTTTTTAAGGAGCTGGAGCACCCTGACACCTCTTCTGGTATAGTTTTGAGGAACGGGCTTGTTCTTTTAGGTGGAAGAGGACTTTACCGATTCATTCCTCTCGACGCAGATGGAATGGATCTCACTTATGTTGATTACTCTTCAGTCCTTGAGAGTTAGGTCGGTTATTTCCAGGCCAGGGATGGGCAGAGCATTTATGCCGCCTTTGAACTTCAACAAGCTGTGGAGAAGAAGTTGGTTATACAGAAGCGCGCTCCTCTTGACTGCGACCTTCTGCAACCCCTTCATTCGCTTTCCAAGTTAGCGATTCCATGGAAACCACGCTCAGTTAACTCACACTACTACACTTAAAATGATTGACTCGTTGACCAAGATTATCAGTTTCTTATCTCTAAAATTCTCGCCTCAGAAAGAGCGTTACTTGGCATTGAGATTTTCAGAGTCAGTAGCACTCAAAACATTATACAAATCCCTTCCGACCCCGAGACACCTATCAACAAATCCCAACATTGCAAACCGTCCACAGTGCTGTAACATCGTAGCCATAAGACGTCTGTCAATGACCAGCTTTATATTTTCTGGCCCACACATTTGCATAACACCGATAACGGGTCTGTATTTTAATATTTCAGCCTAATTTGAGAATGATTTCTCGGTCTAAACTAACCGTATCATTCCGTATGGCTTAGCCAATCAACGGACGTATTTTCCTCCGCAATGCTATGCAGTACTTCCTGTTCTTGAATCTTTGATAGAAACGAGGATCTTCAAGATACGTGGATTACACTTGAAACCATTGCTGATATATTGTTATAACATCATCTGCCAAAATGTCGGATTAATATTATTCTAATGTACTTTTTCACTTCAAACCTGTTAGGTTAGTAGAATCAATAAGGCGGTTGTAAATGGGTTACGCAAAATTCGTTCCTTCTTCCAGTGCTTTAGGCTCTGATTTCATGTAATGCAACATTTCAACGTGCATTAATCCAACCGTTGCATTCAATCCAAAGAAGTGCAAACCAAATACTGATTTAAATATAACTAGCAAAACCATGACAGAAACTAAAGTCTCTAAGTTTTTATTTTTTGTTTGTTTTTTGCTTGTTTCAGTCATTTGATTGCGGCCATGCTGGAGCACTGCCTTTAGTCGAGCACGTCGACCCGAGGACTTATTCTTTGTAAGCCTAGTACTTATTCTATCGGTCTCTTTTGCCGAACTGCTAAGTTACGGGGACGTAAACACACCACCATCGGTTGTCAAGTGATGTTGGAGGGAGGACAAACACAGACACACAAACATATACACACGCATACATATATACATATATATATATACATATATAAGACAAGTTTTTCTCCGTTTCCGTCTACCAATTCCACTCACAAGATGCCACGCAGTGGAACTGAACTCAGAACCATGTGGTTGGTAAGCGAGCTACTTTCCAAACAGCCACTCCTGCGCCTAGGAAAGTTTTATTATTTTATTTTGTTTCCACGGTGAGATAGCAAAATTGTTAGCACACGTGATGAAGTGCTTAGCGGCATTTCAACTTTCTTCGCTTCGAATCGATAACAGAAGTACCACTTGAGCACTGGGTCGATATTATCGACTTATCTCATCCCCTAATATTGCCGGTCTTGTGACAAAATTTAAAACCATTAAAAATGCAGCAAGCGGGCAAAATAATTAGAACGCCGGACGAAATGCTTAGCAGCATTTCATCCGTCTTTAGGTTCACAGATCAAATACTTCTGAGAACGACATTACCTTGCAATCTTTCAAAGTCAACAAAATAATTACTCTTTACGCCATGGGGTTATAGACAAGACCACCCCCTCGAAAATTTCAGGCTTTGTGCCACAAGAGAAAGGATATTTAATATAAAGATTAATTCGATGCTAGTGATCCTGGGAACGAAAATATCGTGGGTAGTACCATAGAGATGGCACTGCAGTCTTTACGTGCAGATAGTTCAAAGAATACAGCGAACGGAGACAATTACATCATAAAGTAATCAAGAGGCATGTGCGAATATAAAAGTGACAGTGGAAATGAGATCATTTGGTTTTCTGAAATTTGAGAAATCGATAGTTAATTGTCTTGACATTTTCATAAAAAATTAGTCTTCTGCATTATGTAATATTTTTTTAATAGACATTTTAACCAATAAAAAAAACAAAGAACAAATGTACACACTCATATTTAACATATAAAAGATGCGTGTCGGTGTACGTGTGTGTGTGTGTGCGTATATGTGTGTTATATGGATGTATTCAAATACGCATATATATATATATATACATAATTATATAGAGAGAGATAGATAGATAGACAGATAGATAGTTAGATAGATATATATAGATAGATAGATAGATACATACATACATACATACATACATACGTACATATATACATACATACATAGACAGAAGGACATGCGGTTGCTTATTTGCACATACACCAAAGACATGCACACACAAACACACGCAGAAAACTCAACCTCCCACACTGGGTACATACACATATATACACTCTTGAATTTAAACTTCTACTGAACATTTTAGATATATCCAACTTTCAGTCTTTTGACATTTTCACTAAACTAAAGAATATTTCATAGACAAGTATTTTATGCACATGAACATCATAGTGCCAAAGCGATATACATTATATATATATATGTGCGTGTGTGAAAGTATGTATGTATATATATATGTATATATATATATATATATATATATATATATATATATATATATATAATATATATATATATATATATATATATATATATATATATATATATATATATATTATATATATATATATATATATATATATATATATATGTATGTATGTGTATTCTGTTTGTCTGGGGAGAGTCATTCTCTTTTAGTGCCTTATCATTTAACACACTCATCAGTTAAATTTCCACTTGTTTCTTATTTTTATTTTCTAAAATTTTCGTTGCGTCTTGCAACCTTTTCAATAGTCTTGACTTTCTAATAAGGCACTAACAGAGAATGACTCTCCCCAGACACAACAGAATATGCTTCAACACACGAACTCATATAGAGGATCTTGCAAACCAAATCAAAAAACAATATATATATATGTATATGCATGTGTGTGTGTGTGTACATGTATATATATATATATATGTGTGTGTGTGTGTATGTTGTAGATATACATGCATATATACATACATACATACATACATACATACATACATACATACATACATACATACATATGCACACAGGAAGACACAATTTTAAGTTACTATATATAGGTAATGAATAGTATTTTGCTAACAATATATTTTCGTAGAGTTATAGGCTGAAGTATATGTAATAAAGTAGATCAAAATTAATGGTTGAATTAACTGTGTATTATTTCATATATAATTTGTAGTTGCATATTGGGATGTGATTAACCCGTAGATATAGATAAATAGAGTGGAGGGGTCAGACGTCATGAACAAAATAAGTTTATTTCACTCCGGAAATGTGAAAGACGTTCTTCGATTTTTCTAAAATCGAATAAATTTCGTGGTTATATTTACTCCATCGCCCCCCTACTGTTTTATCGATTTAATACTCAACAGGTACATTTATATTTCGTTGCCCCCGAAAGGGATCAAAGGTAAAGTTGATATCGGCGAAATTTGAACTCAGAACTTCCACGTGGACGAAATGCTGCTAAGCTTTTGCCCGACGTGCTAATGATACTGCTAGCTCACTGCCATATAAGCAAATTTAGACATTAATAAATCTGTCAGTGTGGGATGTATGTATAGAGCAGTCTGAGGAAGCGGTTAAGTATATTTATTGCCCGCTTCATACTATATGGTTGATTGTAACATAAGATTTTCCACACTTGACATTTAGGGATTTAAGACGGCAAAAAGTTTTATAACCTCTTAAGTAGCTGATGTCCGTAGTGTGTTGTACGGGTTAGCTATACTGAATTGTCTT
>NC_043017.1:28873733-28881233 GCF_006345805.1 Octopus sinensis
GCTACTCATTAGGACGATGGTACTTTAGTTAAATGATGGTGCTGCATGAGCCGGTGTATACATAAGGCTGTGTGGTAAGTAGCTTGCTTACCAACTACATGGTTCTGGGTTCAGTTCCACTGCGTGGCACCTTGGGCAGGTGTCTTTTACTATAGCCTCGGACCAACCAAAGCCTTGTGAGTGGATTTGGTAGACGGAAACTGAAAGAAGCCCGTCGTATATATGCATATATATATATATGTGCGTGTATATGTTAGTGTGTGTGTTTGTCCCCCCAACATCGCTTAACAACCGATGCTGGTGTGTATACGTCCCTGAAACTTAGCGGTTCTGCAAAAGAGACCGTTAGACTAATCACTAGGCTTACAAATAATAAGTCCTGAGGTCGATTTGCTCAGCTAAAGGCCGTGCTCCAGCATGACCACAGTCACATGACTAAAACAAGTGAAAAGAGTAAAAGAGTAAGAGTAAGGAGTATATACGGGTGCCAAAATATATTTATTTACAGCTGACATCGTAAATGACCTCAACCTATATTCAAAGTCCTCCTATCCAGGTTCCACCTATGATTTAAACAGCCACGTGACAAAAATGAGTTTTTTTTTTTTCTTTAGTCTTTGCTTGCAAAGCGAAAGGGCAGCGTTCTTAATATACGTGGTACGAAAGACAAATTATTCGAATATAAATTTTCGTTCGTAAAAATACACATACTCTCACGCGCGCGCAAACACAGGTGCGCATTGCTTTTTAAGTTCTGCGTTCAAACACACCGAGTTTCATTCTTGCTTCTATTTAGTTGCTCACCTATTACGAAATAGCAGCTATATCTCCATCATCTCCCTATTGCCCCACCTGCACACCCTTTAATTTTCGTAATGAGTAATGTAATGCAAGATTGTCTCATAAGACAGATAAGAAGTGAAACGTCTGATTATAAAACCTTACCTGGTGACATATTTCTTTACTGCCCACAAGGGGCTAAACATAGAGGTGACAAACAAGGACAGACAAACGGATTAAGTCGATTATATCGACCCCAGTGCGTAACTGGTACTTAATTTATCCACCCCGAAAGGATGAATGGCAAAGTCGATCTCGGCAGAATTTGAATTCAGAACGTAACGACAGACGAAATGCCTATTTCTTTACTACCCAATAGGGGCTAGACATAGAGGAGACAAACAAGGACAGACACATGGATTAAGTTAATTATATCGACCCTAGTGCGAAACCGGTACTTTATTTATCGACCCCGAAAGGATAAAAGCAAAGTCGACCTCGGCGGAATTTGAACTCAGAATGTAAAGACAGACGAAATACCTATTTCTTTACTACCCACAAGTGGCTAAGCAAAGAGAGGCCAAACAAGGACAGACAAACGAATTCAGTCGATTATATCGACCTCAGTGCGTAACTGGTACTTATTTAATTGTCCCCGAAAGGATGAAAGGCAAAGTCGACCTCGGTGGAATTTGTACTTAGAACGAAACGACAGACGAAATACCGCTAAGCATTTCGCCCGGCGCGCTAACGTTTCTGCCAGCTCATCGCTTTATAAAACCTTACATGGTAATAACCAATAACTCGATGTACATTGTCACCTTCATCTATATATTTGTTATTAAGAAGTTCAAGTTTTTCACTATAAAATTATCAAATATATTATTTTTTCTGTATTGTATCTTCATCTAGACTACAATATTGTAACGTTACCCAAGTAATATGATACAACGACCAATTTCTTCCTTCGGCCGATAAACTAACGTTTCCTCGATTTGGCCAACGTTAATGCTTTGTCCCTGAGTAACAAGAAATCAATTGTAAATAACATTTGCTGTTTATCTCAATGTAGCATTTTATTATAGCTAATTGCTCCTTTAAGTATCGGATTATCCAAGCGTTAAGAATGGCTTTTGATTGACTTAGAAAGTGTGAACGTATAGAACTGTAGACACAACGCTAAAAGTTTAAGCAGTTTTTTTTTTATATTTCGCCCTATAAATCTAAAACCGAATTGAAACCGATTCGTAGACATATGTCGTTGAAGCATGTGGACCA
Organism: Octopus sinensis; assembly: GCF_006345805.1. Taxonomy (NCBI): domain Eukaryota; kingdom Metazoa; phylum Mollusca; class Cephalopoda; order Octopoda; family Octopodidae; genus Octopus; species Octopus sinensis. The sequence continues at coordinate 28,875,792 of NC_043017.1, forward strand.
TAATTTCAGGTATAATTGAACGACCGAATGAACAAAAGAAAAAAATGCGTTTCTGCTAATCACTAATATATCGGAGCGAATATTCGTTGACGAGACATAGAATGAGTGAGAGAGAGAGAGAGAGAGAGAGAGAGAAAGAGACATACAGACATACTGACAGAGAGAGAGAGAGGTGAAGATATTTGCGGTTATAGTAAAATGAATAGAAAGAGTGTAACCTGTAATATCTGCTAACGGAAATCTAATTACGAAGGTTATATGCAAATAAATTATTCAAAGGATATGAATATTGATTTATTGGACCCCGATTTATGATATTGCTTTTTTTTTTTTTTGTCTAGTTGATAAAAAAAAAAAGTTTAATAGACCTGAAAATCCACATGATGTCATCAAAGAACTTACTTGTTTTGCCATTGTTTTCATAGTTTTATGTTCTATGGAGAAATCAACATTATACATATTTATGTGGGGAGACAAAATACATGTCTGTGTATTATATAGAACAGAAATGAAAGCTCTCTCGTAAATATGCTTGCTGAAATTCTGTATTCTCTGAAGTTTCAATATTGATACAAAGATTTTTATTATTATAATTTTTTTTTTTTGCCACTGATGGTTTTTCATGAGAATTATTCTCCTGTATGCGTGAGATGTTTTCGGAATTATTTTATTGTCATAGTGGTTTAACTAGTAATTAGGCGTCGTGGTATGCTGGTCGTTGTTACATTGACGCTTTTAATGTGATTTTATTATTATTGAAGAGTCAATAATAATGAACAGCATGTTACTCACATCGCGTTCTACGTTCAAATCCTGTTAGATCCTAGTTTTTGAATTATGTTAGTATGCTGGTCGTTGTTACGTTGAAACTTTCAATGTTATTTTTTATTATTATTGAAGAGTCAATAATAATGAACATCATGTTACTAAGCTAGCGTTCTACGTTCAAATCCTGTTAGATTCTAGTTTGTTGAATTACGCACAATTATGCACTGGTTTCGATTCAGTTTCGATTCAGTTTCGATTAACTTATTACCTCAAATTTTCACACTTGCCTCTACGTAAGGAAATCGTATTACAGTAAAGGATGGAGATTGAGAGAATCGTTTAAAAGTCTGACATAATGCTTTGGACTAATTCCTCCGGTTTATAACGTTCTGAGTTCAATCCAGCTGAAGTCAGTTTTGCAATCATTCCCCCCACCAGTGGTCCCTTAAATCAAACACAAGTCGTACATTGGGTTCCTTATACTGGACTACTCCGTTCCTCAAGTGTAGATTAGAAACAATCACTGCTGAAGTGATAATAATAATAATAATAATAATAATAATAATAATAATAATAATAATAATAATAATAATAATAATAATAAATATTACGCTACTCACCTTACGGTCATAATCCAGATTCTACCGTTCAGATTATTACTTTCATCGTGGGGCTTATATATCACCCTCTCCACACATGTACCGATATTTTTATGAACGATGTATGAACTATATGCCTTTTTGTGTGGGTATTCTTCAGCATTATCAGTAGAGTCCGGAAGGCAGCGAGCTGGCAGAAACGTTAGCACGCCGGCCGAAATGCGTAGCCATATTTCGTCTGCCGTTACGTGCAGAGTTCAAATTCCGCCGAGGTCGACTTTGCCTTTCATTCTTTCGGGGTCGATTAAATAAGTACCAGTTACGCACTGGGGGTCGATGTAATAAACTTAATCAGTTTGTCTGTCTTTGATTGTCCCCTCTGTGTTTGGCCACTTGTGGGTAGTAAAGAAATAAGAATCGTCATTTTACTGATCGAAATACCAAACAGTATTTCGCCCGTCAATTGTTTCTGAGTTCAAATTCCGCCGATTTCGACATTACGATTCATCCTGCTGGATTCAATAAATAAAGTGCCAGTGACACACTGGGTCGATATAATGGTCTAGTCCCCTCCCCTAGAATTTGAGGCCTTTTATTTCCAGTAGAAAGTATTATTGATAGAGTCGGGAGCTGGCGAAATCGTTAGCACGCTGAGTGAAATGCTTAGCGGCATTTCGTTCGTCTTTACGCTCTAAGTTCAAATTCCGCCGCGGTCAACTTTTCCTTTCATCACTTCGGGGGCTGTGAATTAAGTACCATTTGGGTACTGGGATCGATGAAATCGAATATCCTCCGTCCTCAACGTTCAGGCTTTGTACCTGTAGTAGAAAGGAGCATTAATAGAGTCGGGGAGAGACAAACGTGTGGGTGTCAAACAAATATTTCATGCAGAATTTTGGTAAGTTCTTTCTCATTCTGAGTCCCAATCCCGAATGACAACTTCCAATAGAATGAGTCTGTTTTTCTTTCTTCCTTTCTTTCTTTCTATCTTTCTTTCTTTCTTTTTTTTCTTTGATTGAAATCTTATAAGGTTAAATGTATCCTCTGTGTGAAAAGTCTGGCTACATATACGTTAGCATATGTGAGGTGCATACAACATACAATTGGCAACATAGTTAATTAAGATTTATTCAGTGAGTTCTATTCAACACGTGTTGACACGCGGAATTAGCAGAATCATCATTAAATAAAGATGGGATTAACTTTGGATGGGATCCGCATATTGCAAATGGACAATGCGAGACCACATATTGTCAACAATTTGGATGCTTCTATTGCCGAAGTAATAGCTCGTCACCCGACAGTGCAACTTTTATTGCAACCGCCTCAAAGCCCGGATTTAAATCCATTAGATGAAGGCATTTTCAAAGGTTGGGCCGATAAAGTTAAACTGAAAAACCCTACAACGAGGCATGAATTGCACGAAGCCGTCTTGCAGTTTTGGGAAGAGCTGTCTGAGCGGAAAATTCGTGGATGTATTCAACATCAAACTCGTGTTCGGCGTCAAATAGGTGACTGTCGTGGTGGTAACAGATTCGTGTAATAAATTTTTGTGTTTATTTTTGTTTTATAATATATATTTTTTCGGATGCTGCCAGACTTTTCACACATTCTTCCACATTTTTCTAGTTTAATTAGTTGCATCATGTATATTATATTGGTTTATAGTGGTTCCATATTATGGCAGGAGGTCAGCGATTTGAGGGGAAGAAAGGATGAGTCGATTACATCGACCCCAGTGCTCAACTGTTACTTATTTTATGGACCCCGAAGGCATAAAAGGCGACGTTGACCTAGTCAACTTTTTCTCGGCGAGCTTAACGATCATGCCAGCTCACCATCGTTATCATATATGTTATATTATCATTTCGATTGTGTTAGAAAATGAAAAGTATAATGTAAAAAGCATTCTGTTCTAGGAAGAAATATATTGATTATTGAACTAAATAAATGCGAAGGGTATGATGATTAGTGGGTATCTTATCTTGAGAAAAATCTCTTTGCGTGAATATGTTACAGAGTGAAATATCTGGCTATTTTACAAAGGAAATCGGAAATTTTGAGAAAACAAATTCTTGGCAGTATCAGACATAATCAATGTGAAAATTTTACTGAAGTTTGGTTACATACACGAGCTTCTCTCTGCGTGAGACTTCATTGAATATGAATGATGAACAGCTGATAAATAACTTTAAGTAAATTGACTTAAATATAACAGAAGTAAAACTAACAACGGATAGTGTGTACCAGACACACTCTGATAATATTGTTTCCCTCCGTTGATAAAAAAGATGTAGAATTTATGTTCATTGGGACACGGTGAAATACTGGTCTAAGAGAGGGGTTACTAACGTGAATAGCTAGTTTTACTACTTGGTAATAATTATATTCATACCGTATTTTGGTGTTCCTTTATTTCTGAGCAGAAACCTTACCGATGTTTGGAATCATTCCTGTAGGTATTATGTAGCATCCAGAACCGTTCCTTGGTATGATAAGAAAGGGATGTCAGAAATAGCTAGATAATATTCCAGGAGAACATCCAAAAAATTGTGTTGAGAAGTACTGCCCACATTCTTAGAAAAAAAAAACCTATCAATTTAAATGCATGTGTTAATAATTGTTAAAGTGATCAACAACGATAGCTAATGGTAGTGTCGGCGTGTAATTTAATGGGAGCTTCTTTGCCTCTTTGCTTGAGCTTGCCTCTTACGAAGGTTGCTTTAGCACACTAATCAACGCCAAAATCCATTCCGATGTCAATGTTGATATTTCGCTTGTGCCCCGGTCTCTTGCCCTCCCCAAGCTTTCAGTCATAATGTGAAATCTCTTACTATTCACTCACCTAAGGACACTGGGTGAGTCTCAGCGTGTGATTGTAACAAACAGGCAGATAAAAAGAATATAGTAATAATAATAATAATGATAATGATAATGATAATAATATAATAATAATAATAATAATAATAATAATAATAATAATAATAATAATGATAATAATAGAAATAAAGTAATAAATAAAAAATATTAAGATTCACATAAAAAAAGGCTCCAAAAATCTTAACAGCAGATGCATACATGTTGAGACTCTTGAAAAAGCTTGAACGCGTGCTAGAATAACAATCAGAAAAACACAAAACAACACCGTATACCAAACGAAGATAAATAAGGATTGTTGTACATCAGAAACAAAGCATAAATAAAACAATATTCAGTACAATTTACAGAATGAGATTTCTGATAAAAGATTGGAGTAAAAACGAAGTAAAGATACGATGAAAATTGTAAACAAGATCTATTATGAAAAAGAATTACGTAATACCTTCAAAATAACTGATAGCTTGTGTCCCACTGGGTGTTGAATAAATTCCAAAGTCCTTGCTAAGATGCACAGCATATACAAAAGATTCGGTGGAATAAACATAGAGAAATTTAGTAGAATATCGGAGTCAATAAGTTTGCTAAAGCGACTCACGTACTTCACCTTTAAACATGCACAGCAGGAAGAAAATACAAGATGGAAGAATATTGAATGTGTTCTGTACATCTGGAAATCGATAACACCTTAAAAGGAAAGATGACATCGTGTCTATATTCGAGGCACGTAGTAAAACGGTATGTAGTAGCAATCCGGTGAAAATAATCTGGATGTGAGGAATGCCTGTTTCGACTTCAAGACAATGGATGTCGGCACTCCAAATATACAATATTTATAAGAAGCAGTCTCCGTGATAAACTACGTACTATATGTTTATCTGGTTATTTGTTGGTGGGGCGGTGTTACCATGACATACAGACGTAAAATGTCGAGGAAGAAGTATTTTAGAATAGAAATAAGCAATGTGCGGAATACGAAAGAAAAAAAACACAAAAATTAAACAACAATTAGTATAGTATTAGCTATCTTTATGAACTTTGACATATGCAAAAAAGATAATCCTAAAATACAGCCAAAGTCTCGCCTAAAGCCTAGGTTTGGGCGTTGAATTCATAAACTCGACTCTGTAAGTAACATATTTGCACGCCTCTAACCACACGCCTGAATGATATCCGATAACATAGGAGGATCCACAGA
>NC_043017.1:28886233-28891233 GCF_006345805.1 Octopus sinensis
TCTCTCTCTCTCTCTCTCTCTTCTCTTCTCTGTTCAATCAAGAGGTTTTTACAAGATCAGGAAAGAACAAAGCTTACGTAGATGGGGGCAGCACTTTGTCTATTTAACAAGGCAAAATCCAATAATACTTCTCATTCGAGACTGAAGACGAATAGAATACATAAACTTAAATGATATTTCATGTGTAAACACAATTTTGGGTACTGCTAAGGACATTAACACCTGACTTGTTCTTTCACAAGAAGCGCTATACATGTGGGATGAAAGAGCCGAATTGTGATGTAAGAGATGTGGCAGATAAGGATAATAAGGTATTTGCTTGTACTTGTGATTCTATAACAAAAAACAATACGAATGTTCTATACTTGTACATATTATGATGATACAGATATAAATAATGAGACCTACTGTTCCGCTCGAAAGGCCTAGATATTATTAAATATATAACAGTCAGAGCTTCTTGTGGATATTCTGCCTCAAGGAGGTTCAGAAAAACGAAACTAGAGAACAGCAGTTCCCTATTTCTTTACTACCCACAAGGGACTAAACACAGAGAGGACAAACAAGGACAGACAAACGGATTAAGTCAATTATATCGACCCCAGTGCGTAACTGGTACTTATTTAATCGACCCCGAAAGGATGAAAGGCAAAGTCGACCTCGGCGGAATTTGAACTCAGAACGTAACGGCAGACGAAATACGGCTACGCATTTTGCCCGGCGTGCTAACGTTTCTGCCAGCTCGCCGCCTTTAAAGAACAGCAGATACCGATGACTGGTGTTCGCACCTGAGCCATTGTCGAAGGTTTCAAATTAGCGGGTGTTGCCACTTTGTCTTCATTATTTAATGCTGAAGGGGAAGATTAAAATGTATAAACAGCATTCTGAGTAAACCCCAGTCCGCACAATGTACCGCAACAGCAACGTTTCTCTATCGTCCGGTGACAAGGAGAAAGAGATGGATGGTCTTCATTTCTTACTCTTTTACTCTTTTACTCTTTTACTTCTTTCAGTCAATTGACTGCGGACATGCTGGAGCACCGCCTTTAGTCGAGCAAATCGACCCCGGGACTTATTCTTTGTAAGCCCAGTACTTATTATATCGGTCTCTTTTGCCGAACCGCTAGGTGACGGAGACGTAAACACACCAGCATCGGTTGTCAAGCAATGCTAGTGGGACAAACACAGACACACAAACACACACATACATATATATACATATATACGACGGGCTTCTTTCAGTTTCCGTCTACCAAATCCACTCACAAGGCATTGGTCGGCCCGGGGCTATAGCAGAAGACACTTGCCCAAGGTGCTACGCAGTGGGACTGAACCCGTAACCATGTGGTTGGTTAGCAAGCTACTTACAACACAGCCACTCCTGAGCCTTGTCAAACCACTGAAGAGAATGTGATCGACATTGCAAGACGAAAAATATTTCTTAAATTTTGAAGCATAAGAAGACGTAAGTAGAAAGGTTGGAAAGAAAATTATGAGTTATGGTGGCACGTAACAGTAGTCCATATATTATAGCTTTCTTTCGTTAAGTAAGGTAGCCATTAAATGGAGAATTAATCCAGGAAGACGATCCCTCATCAAATGAGTCATACAAACGTGGAACAGACATATTATTTGTGAAGTACATACCAGGAAGGCATTAGATACCTTGACACTTAAATATGGAAAGTTAATGCTAAATTGCGGCTACTTCCTCACGGAGGCACGAAGCGCGTTACGGAAATCCTTGCGTTTGTGAACTGGGAAGATGCTATGAAAAAAAGGTTTTAGTTTAAACAAAAAATGGGCTGAGAGTTAGATGACTGAAAAATCAGGTTTATGCAGCTTATGCCAACGTCACTTGAGAAGGATTCTGGCATCTGGTAGTCATACATTTTCACAACAAAATTCTGATCAGATTGAAGGGCATATATTTCCGCAATCTTATAATGGTACTAGTTTCGCTGGCCTCTAAATTCATCTTCTTCAATTACATCTTCTGTAGACGTCTTGGGATAACTTAACTGAAGTCGTGTAGGCATGGACACAGGCTGACTCACCTGCAGAAATATTTTGTATACAGTGACTGTGAAAACTACGACTAAAATAAAGGTGACCAACCGCTGGTGTTATTCTTGCCACTAATTTTCACTGTGTATCTATTCGAAGAGACAAACACGAATCAAACTCAGACAGAGGATGGACATTTAGCACGCGGAATCTTTCCTGGCAATCACTGAACTCCACCAGCTTAAGAAATTTGTTGCCACGAAACAATTCATGTGTTGTATTGTACGTTACTGCAGCGTATGAGTGACGATGGCGCTGATGTCGTCGACTACAGTTTGAGAAGGATCTTCAGGTAGTCTTTCTAGTAGAGGTATATGGACAACTTTTAAAGGGCACTTTTCTGGCTGTGCACCTGAATATATAGTATTACCTGTTAGAGACATACTAAAAATATACGGTATTACCGACAGCCGAACCATATTGTAATGCAAATTTGCTTAATAAATCATGCTTCAGGATCTCTTCCAGTGTCCCTGCATGGATTATTTTAGACTTGCTATCAAGAGAAGATCAGATCAAGCTAACGAAACCAATCGTTTGTCAGTAAAGACTGGTTTGGATTCCTGTGTCTGTAGGCTATGGCAAAACAAAATGTGGAGTAGGCTCGTCTGAATGTTTGAATACAGACAATTTCCTCCTTGTCAAAGTACTCATCAGCTTATTGATGTATCTTTGTGAGAAAAGTAGAAGTAGAAATAAGAGGGAGTGATTTCTTTTAGTCTGTTTCAAGAAAAGCAGGCGAGTGAGGTAAGACAATTGAGGATGAATGGGTCTGTCTTGAGTGACATTTTCAGAGAAACAAAATAAAAGAGGAGCAAATTTGTTTGGATGTGACATAATATACAATGCGTTTCATAGTGATCTCTCTAGGCAGATTAAGGCAGCTTTTCCTAAATTCTTATATTTTCCTGCGTGTTTGATATAGTCGACATTTTTCGACTATTTTTGGCAGCGTTATTGTATTTGATGTTATGTTCTCTGGCATCACTTCTTGTCTTCCACAAACAGTTCACATTCTCTTCCGTTAAACATTATCATCCATGTAATTTCTTGTAATCTACCACCAGTTTCCCTTTGCTAGCGTTCGTTTCTGACATAAATACTTTATAATTTAACTTCGTTTATTATTCCTAGAAACCAGAAATTATTAACGGATACGTGAATATATAAATATATTTACAAAAATATTGATGTATATTGCAAGCCTAGCCGTCTTCTGAACTGAGCTAAGATGAAAAGAAATAAAAGCATGACTATCCCATCTTACTCGTGTTGCATGTCGTGTTTAAAGATCACATTATTCAAATTCTCTTAATTTTCAAACATTATCAACTGTAGTGGAAAATACGGCCTGCTATTTATAGTAGATCAAGCAACACGTTAAATGCTGCTATATTTGATCATAAGTTTTGTAGTGAACCAGATTAGAGCCGTCGAGTCTACATTAAATTTGCTAATGATTGGCGCGTCGTACATACGAACGGATATAACGCATCTCACACAGCTAATGGCATTTATTATCAATGGTATGATTAAACCATTCCTAGAAATTTACAGTAAAAATATCATGTAAACGACCGTATTATATTTATTGGACTGTATAGGGGATAAACAAATATTTTCAATTTATAAAAGTAAACTAACTACAAATAGTTCATTTACAATTTGGTCAGTAAAGAAATATATATAAAAAATATTTTTTAAAAAAACCTTGTTTCTGGCACAAAGTGTACAGAGAATAACTAATTCCAGACTTATCTATTTACATGAAGTATATTCGATTTACTGAAATAACACAGCCGAAATTAATGTTGTTATAACTGTCGAGAGATATAGAAACGAATTCTTGATAAAGAGAAGAAAGAGCAATTACGTTGACCTGCTATTAAACAGAGTCGCTATGATAATCATCGCAACCTGTCAGTCAGTATATATATCCATTCATTCACACATACACACATACATAATGCTTACGTACATAAGTATATACCTGCTTAAATACATATTTATACACATATGTATATAAGTGTGTTTATGTGTGTATGTTCATGTGTATGTGTTTGTGTATATGTAGGTATATATCTATATATACATATATACGTATGTGTATATGTAAATACATATATGTATATATATACATATATATATATATATATATATATATATATATATATATATATATGATATATATACACATCTATTTATGTATATATCTATCTATCTATCTATATATATATATATATATATAATATATATATATAATAAATATGTATATATATTATTATATATATATGTATATTATGTATATATATATATATATACACACACACACATGAATATATATGAAGATATATATGTGTGTGTGTGTCAGTGTGTATAATTATGTATGTGCATGTGTGTGTCTGTGCTCGACTGTGTAATTTGTCCTATGACCATTTCACTATAGTCGATTAATCTATCGCAGTACCTCTTGACCCTAGCTTGAACTCGTCTGAGATAATCTTTGAAAAAAAAAACATCTCTTTGTATACGGCGGTTGATTATTTTGAGTTACATATCATTAGCGTGTCATAAACACTGTTTGGACGTCGTATCAAACTCTGATTGTGTTGCTTCGTTATGAATATTTGATGCAGTTACTCCGTGGATTCTTTCTCTTCTATCTAAATGCACGAATATATTTTGCTCTGTAAGGCGGCGGCGAGTTAGCAGAAACGTTAGCGCGACGGGCGAAATGCTTAGCGGTATTTCGTCTGACGTTACGTTCTGAGTTCAAATTCCGCCGAGGTCGATTTTGCCTTTCATACTTTCGGCGTCGATTAAATAAGTACGAAGTTACGCACTGGAGTCGATGTAATCGATTTGATCCCTTTGTCTGTTCATGTTTGTCCCCTCTGTGTTTACCCCTTGTGGGTAGTAAATAAATAGGTATT